>NC_133367.1:17265419-17297900 GCF_049309525.1 Garra rufa | reverse complement strand
AATCTGAGGATGCAAAAAAAAAAAAAAAAAAAAAAAAAATAATAATAATAATAATAATAATAATGAGAAAATCTTAGCAATTTTTAGCAATACATATTACTAACCAGAAATTAAGTTTTGGTATATTTAAGGTAAGATATTTACAAAATGTATTCATGTAACATTATCTTTACTTAATATTTAAATTATTATGGCATAAAAGAATAAGCGATCATTTTGATCCATACAATGTATTTTTGGCTATTGCTACAAATATACCTGTGCCAAGACTGGTTATGTGGTCCAGGGTCACATATAGTTCATGTCTTGTGGATCTAGTATTACAACAATGCATATTTTATGTTCACGGCTCTGCCTCATTCACTGCCATTAATCATAAAAAAACATTAAAAAGTTACACAAAGGTGCAAAATAGACAAAAATGTCCATGTCCAAAAACTGTAATAAAAATATGATTACAACAAAACCATTAATTTTGAGGCAGTAATTTTTTTTTATGTAGTGTTATTTTTTATTTTTTTTATTTTTTTTATTTTTTTTTTAATGTACAGTATACGCCAATTTGGGAAAAAAAATTCACAATCTAGTAAAAAATTGTAACATTTTTAAATTTGAAGCCTTGCTGAGAATGAATGCCTATTAGCAAATATTGCATTATTTTAGACAAATGGCCCTGGGTTCAAAAATTGCAGTTTAATGGGTTTCAATGTGGACATTTTTGTTTTTAAGGTCCTGAGTGTGAGTATTTTTTTTGATTGGGGGTAAAACTGATTTTTATTTTTTATTTCTGAAATGAGGGTGAAATATTAAAATTTCAATAAAAATAAACACCTGAGCCAAACTTTATGCAGTTGCCATTCATACAGACACACTTATAACAAACAAACAAACAAACAAACAAACAAACAAACAAAAAAAATCTGAAATGGACAAAAATGTCCATAAGGTCACACAAGGGTTAAGCACCTTACTGTAATCTAGAGTTCTTATTTATTTATGTAAGAAAATGAGAAACAAGTTAAAATCCATTTTTTCCTGCACATTCACATGTTTTCTAGCTCATCTGCCTGTTCCTAACATTACCAGAGACTGTACTTCATCATCATCATCATCATCATCATCATGTTCACTGGTGTGTTCAGTGAAGAATATGAGTGATGTGACTCTCTCCTGGTACAAAGGAAACAGTTTATTGTCCAGCATCAGTGCGTCTGATCTCAGCATCAGTCTCTCTCTACATCTGGAGGTGAAATTTCAGGATAACAACACTTACAGCTGTGTGATCAACAATCCTATCAGCAACCAGAACAGACATCTGGACATCAAACTCTGTCAGCCATGTGCAGGTATGGAAGTAGTGATCGGGTACAATAATTTGATTAGACATTCTAATTCTAAGAACGTGGATATTTTGTTGTTAGCATTATTAGAAGGCAGAGAGCAAATCATAAACGACAGAAATACAAAAACAAAATACCAAATTACTAATTCAGCGAATCATCCAGTGACTTCAATGTAGATTGTAATGCATTTACTTGTTAATGCAACTATGTTCAGGTGGGCACCAAGCCACCATCCTGTGCACAGCCCTGCCTGAAAGTTATATTTTGGGCAAATGAAAAGGTCCTTACACACATCAATGAAATGAATAAGCCTCAGAATGAAGGAAGTGCCTATTCCTCTGCACTTACTCCCAATTTCTCTCAACACAAGGATAAGGGAGCTGTCATTGAATAAATGTAAAAAAAAAAGTTACTTCCATTTCTTATTTGAAAAAGTAACTACACTACACTAACTACACTAGTAACTACAACTAAAATATTTCACTTTAAATTTAAAAGTAATGTGTTACTTTAGTTACTCAAATAAATTGATCTGATTATGTCTCATATGATTATGTAACCGGGCCTGGTTATCTGTACTTTTCCATCAGTTATGGTGCCATCTTACTCTATTATTTGAAACTATATATACAGTAGGTCACAAAAGTGAGTACACCCCTCACATTTTAGCAACCATTTTAGTATATATTCTCAAGGGACAATACTATTGAAATGAGACTTGGATTAGAGTAGTCAATGTGAAGAAAAAAAAAATTATCACTGTGTAAATGTATCCATGTTTTAGTTTATTTTCTCATGTTTTCAGCTCGTCTGCCTGCTCCCAATATTAGCAGAGACTGCTCATCATTATCATCATCATCAGCTTGTTCATTGGTGTGTTCAGTGGTGAATGTGAGTGATGTGACTCTTTCCTGGTACAAAGGAAACTGTTTATTGTCCAGCATCAGTGTGTTTGATCTGAGCACCAGTCTCTCTCTACCTCTGGAGGTGGAATATCAGGATAAAAACACCTACAGCTGTGTGATCAACAATCCCATCAGCAACCAGACTCAACATCTGGGCATCAGCAAACTCTGTCACACATGTGCAGGTACAACAGTGATATTAACATTTGTACAACAGTTCTTTCTGGTCCTTGAATCTAATTGGCTGTAAGCCTTTTCCAGCGGTGCAATATTCTAGTGATAACAGAACTCCAACCTTTTCACTATTTATATCACTACACTTGCAGTATTTCTCACAGGGTCGCTGGGGAAAAGGCGTACTTGGGCCCCGGAGTTCAGCTGTGTGCCTGTGTCACTCTGAGAAGAGGCAGCTGGCAACAGGAGAAATCGGGAAGGGCAAGTGGATGTGGCTGGGCCTTGCCGATATAGCTCTGAACTAGCTGCAACGTCACGGGCTGGAGTCGCCATTCTGCAGGGTGGGTGGACTGCCGTGGGAGCCGTGAGGCTGCACGGTTGAGTTTACCTGCTTCGTGTGAATGGCAAGTAGCAAAAGCTGCCACGTTAGACTCCATGGGAGGAGATGGTGGACGAGCTGTAAGTGCCCGTTGCACACGGCATCCCACCCCGTGGTAGGCCACGGGCTGACTAGTCGGCAACACTGCGGGAAAATGCCAGTCCAAAGTGAGCCGAGATACCATGCCCATCATGGGACTCGATCGTGCTAAAGTGGTCTTACATGAAACAAGCTTAGAGCTGTCATGTGCCCCAGGAGCCTCTGTGTTTTGAGAGGGACTGCTGTGTTGTGCCTGATTAAAGTCAGGCATTACAGCACTGACAGTTCTTGGCAGTAAGGTGGGCTGTCTTGTGGACCGAGTAGGGCTCCCGACCGAGGAGAGAGATCCTCTGGACTAGGCAGAGTTTGCTCTACCCTCGGTTGGCCTGAAGGACCAGATGGCAGGGGTGCCGAAGCACCAGGTCTCCGGATTTGCACAACGGAACGGTTAGTCGGTTGAAGACGCGAATCCCTGTCTGCCGATAGAGGGGACAGGGGAGATCCCGTGGCCTAAAGAAGGCGGGGAGGGGAATGGCCAAATGGAAGCACCTCGCACTGAGGCGTTCGACCCCTGGGACAGACCACAGAGGGGGTGTGCCGGGGAAAAATTGAGACGCGGCAGCGGGTGCCCTTCAGGAAGATGGCTGCAACCCATGCCTGGAGACGGAAGCATACTCGTATGCACTTCGTCGTGAGCGTCTGTGCTGACAGCCTGAGAAGGGACCGGAACAGAGCTCCATCCAGGGCGGGTGTTAACCCACCACTCTTTCTGTGCACGTTGAAGTAGGGACTGTAAACCCATAACCTCATCCCGGATGGAGGGGCAGGCTGGATTGCGTCCTTCGCCAGTAGAATCACGACCTCCGCAGGCAGGACCGAGGCACACATGCCCGAAGGGTACCTCTGAACCTGGGCGGACGCTTGGTGAGCTGAATCGCAAAGGCGGGCCGTACCGTCCGTATCAACCACCGTAGTGGCATCAAGGAAGCGTTGACCGACGAGACCGTGGTGGGGCAGCCTAGGGGGAGACAGGGAAGGAGACTGAACCCAGAAGGATATACGCCCTGAAGTAGAGTCTAACTGCACTAAGCAGCGCTTACCTTCTTCCCTGGTTCCCGCGCTGGCGACGGAGGGCTCCGAGTCCAGTTCCGAGGAGTGTATGTGCTGCTCAGGAAGGGAACTCAAGGCCGAAGTCCCAGGGGTGAGAAACTAGCTCTTTTTGTTAAGATTACAGTGGCTCCCGGCCTTCCACCGGGAGTGGGACATTGATGTCATCGTCCCCTGAAGAGCAGTCTCTATCCCCTCTGGGTTGCCCGCCTCAGGGACGTTTCGCAGCTTTCCTGCGGGTTTTTCGGGCCGGTCTCTGAGCTGCGGGGGGCGCCGATTTCTTGCGGCTAGCTCTGTGGGGTTTTTTTGGGGGGGGGTCAGAGCTACCAATGTTGCAGCCACAGGGCGCCCTCGGCGACCGGCGGCGGGATGGAAGCTTCGCAGCGGGGCAGGCTGTGCCTCCGCCTGCCTTTGTACTGCCGAGAACTGTTGGGCAAAGTCCTCAACAGTGTCGCTGAATAGGCCACTCTGGGCAAAGGTGAACCACCAAGGCGCGCTCGACCCACGGGATCAACTCACATCCCCTGGCCGCCCCGCCATCAAGGGTGACGAGGGGAGAGGAGCTGGGCAGCGGGTGAGATTGGACGACGAGGGGAGCGTTCAGGTCCGTACAGTGAGATGAGGAAACTGTCACAACCAGAAACGCACGGCCGAAAAGCTATTCTGAAAAGAACGTCTAACGGCCGTGAGAAATTGCTCTTTTATTCCCGGTCTGCCCAGGGAGGAAACCGCGGCACACTGTGCACCGCGGACGCCGAGAATTCACTCTTTTAGATATTACTCTTTTTCGATCGGTCAGGACACCAGCGGGGAGAGAGCAGGAACAACGATTCTTTTCTTCTTGTAGAAGGAATGAATCCAGGCTTACAGAGAGAGGCTCCAAAAGCGAAAAGCTGAATGAGTGTGCGTGCAGCCACCTTATATACACGTATGTACGGGGGAGTGGCTTGGCACGCAAATACCACTCGCCAATGTTCATTGGTCTTTTCTATAAGGCTAGGAGATGATTGGATTCCCATATCTAACGTCGAAGTGATTCGACTGAAGGGGAACAGTATTTTAAAATGTTACCAACATGATATATAATTTGTTTTGGGTAAATCTATTGGTCAGTCTCATTAATCTATTATTTGTTCCAAAGCAAATAGTTTTGCCTGAGGGCAAAGACTCATAACATGATATTTTATATTAATGCTGTATATCAGGAAACTTCCTTTGTACTTTTGACTGAATAGCCCGCAGCTTATTAAATATTTTTATTTAATAAATATTGTTTAATATAAATAATAGTTGTATTTAACCCCTTAGCATTCCTATCAAATGGAACTCAATGCAAAACATTCTGAGGGATGGAATGTTGGAATGCTAATGTATGTCAGCATGCTGTGATTACTATGGCTGAATAGAGTCATGCTGAAATATAGCCATATTACACTGCTACAAGTGTGATATTGCTCATTTATTCATTGAGCTGATATTTTTTGTAGCTCAGACTCAATAACTTGTCTTTGAATGTCTCTCTTTTCCTCTCCTTCACATTCTCCAGACTTACATTCTCTGACAGTGTTGATCTCTGTTGCTGCTGCTGAATTACTGTTGGTTGTCACTGGATTTGGGATCTTCTGCATCTACTGGAAATGCAGAAAAACTAGTCAAGAAGGTAAGTGTCACCTACTGATTTTAATCAGCTGATAGCTCATATTAAAAATGTATATAATTCATGAATGTAGCACCATTTAGTTTCTAAATAATATGTGGTTAGTGGTTTTTGCATTTGCCCTGAGCAGCTGTCTTTATTCATGTGACGTGCAAAAACTGTTTCTGTTTTTACTGTTTTACTCTGTTAGTGGTGGGTGAAAAATATTAATGTCATACACATGTTAATTAAATATATCTAATAAATTGTGCATTAATGATTAAACATTGAAAACCCTAAACTAACACATTGTAAATAACTGTTATTCAAAACAGTTCAGATTTGTGAAGACGAGATCTCTTATGTTGTTATGATACATGAGCCAATGTTCTATGAAAGAAATGCACATACATTGGTAAGATCATTTATTTCTAATTTATGTTATTTTATGTTATGTTTGCCTCATTTGAGCAGTGAGTCAGATGTATGTATGTATAATATATATGTCGGTGTAATGTACATAGTAATATAAAACACTAACAAATACTTTCTTTCTTCAATGAAGCTCCAAATGAAGCCATTTTACTGTTAATGTGCTGTTAAATGTGTATCGTTGGCATACAACTCTGAGACTCTAAGTAAGTAATTTATTTATTTGTATTGTTTTATTTAATTTTAATTGTGGCTTTATAAGTCTATAGTAAATAAAATACGTTAGATTAAGTTACTTTAATATTTTGAACTAGAGTGTATTTATAAAGCTACTGAAAAAAAAAAAAAAACACTAGAACTAACCATACAATTGTTTAAAAGAAATTTACAATAAATAAACATTTGAAGGAAGAAAGAAACTGAACCTATAACTGTAATGCCTAATGACCATATTTCTGTTATGTAAGCTGGACATTTTCAATTTGCCTATTCATATTTTTTATTCGTATTTATTATTCCTACATTTCAGTATTCATTTTTGGTTCTTTATTACAAATATTTTATTATATCTTTTGTTATACTTTTTACTATTTTTTTCCAGAAAGTTAAAGTGGAGGATCAACTAGTAGAGGATATGCGTCTGAAAGAATGAGAAGATGATCACACTTTAATATTTTTAATGCAATGATTTAGAATAGAAACTCCTGTGATGAACTTTGAGTTTGAATATGTTATATTAATGTTAAGCTTTATATTAATGGGAATATACATCTCTAGATATGCATTTAATGACCTTACACCCATGCCTTGATACGCAGTGCAAGTTTCAGTACTTATTTCCAACATTAGCAGAGTTAGCAGAAGAGCTATTCCTGTCTATATCACATCCTTTTTCTATAAAGATTTTTTTTTTCTCTGAAAATGCCTCAGAATCATTTTAAGAATAAATCCAATGTATGTGTCAGGATTATGGACCTGTTTTGTCTTGTTTTTATCACTGTTGTAATATTTATGGTATCATGAAAATGTGCAGTGATTAATAATAATTTTAATAACAACAAGAGTTTTCATCAGTGTTAGGGAGTAACTAGGGAGTTTTCCCTAAAAGGAGAAACACTGGCTGCTATCTGACGAATACACCAAAATTCAATAGAAACACTGTTTTCAACGTTCATTCTTACTCATGTTTAGTTCTTAGACTACTGTGTTTTGCCATGGTTGGCGTGTAGCAGAACTCCTGTGCAGTAAATGTCACTCTATATTAAAACTCCATAAAGCGAGCAAGGAAAAAATCCCAAGTCCGTATTAAGAGTCACTGAAGAAACATCTACAATCATACTATCAATGAACAGTTATCAATGTACAAATAGGTATTTTTCTAACAGCAGGTGTTATTTTAATAGAAAGTGTGCTTGGCCCACCCTAAAGGGACAATTAACCCAACAATGAAAATAACCACATAATTTACTTCCTCTCAAGCCATTCTATGTGCACGTGACTTTCTTCTATATAGACAAATACAATCAGAGTTATATTAATAAATGTCCTGGCTTTTATGTGCTTTATATTGGCAGTGAATGGGTGTTGAGCTTTTTAAGCCCAAACTTTCTAGCAGTTGTATTGATTTGATAAATGGTGCCATCTACTGGGATCTTCTATATGTCAATGTGAAAACTGACAATGAAATGTCTTAATGAAATAAGCAATCAAAGAGTTGAATCAATTATGACAGCAAATACAAAATCTAAAAGAGAAAACATATTAGATTTATTGATTTTCTCTCACTTTATTGACCAAAGTAACACTGGAGCTGAAATAAAAACAGGCCATGCACACTGCAGCTAAATTTGGTTGTCAGTTTACCTTTTAGTGCTCTTCTGTAGGGGAATGACAACTGCACTGTACAACTGAACTAATTTCCATAGAAAATGCAAATGACAGCCACATTTAGAATCTTGTGCCCCCTTAATTATCTTAACCCCCCCCCCCCCCATACCCCCGTTACACAGTTCCTTGTCACATTTTTTTACATACATTTTTTACAACAGCTTTAAAAAATGCTTTAGAATGTACAAGGACAATAAGAATCCCTTCAACTACAAACTAAACACACATGCTCCAAATGTCCACTCTTATACCTATAAGATCTTTGTCTATCCAACAGATCTAACTTATTTTTTTATAGCACATTTCAGCACAAAACAGTTAAAAATAAAATTGATTATACATAAAAAAGCACAGTGCTCGTTTAGAAAATGCACAACTAAACAAATGAGTTTTGAGTCTGGATTTAAATGTGGCTAATGTTTTAGCACATCTGATCTCTTCTGGAAGCTGATTCCAACTGCAGGTGGCATACAAGCTAAAAGCGGATTCCCATTGTTCCCATTTATAACTGACTCGATCCTAATGATCTGGTCTATTAGGTTTATTTAACTGCAATACCATTAGGAAACAATATAAAGTATATAAAACATTTTTTTTTCATTATATTTCCATGTTTCAGGTATTATAGCCCTGCATTTCAGCCAATTATAGATCAGACGCGGGCCGGGCATCAGGCCTGTTTTAGACTTTTGTATTGTAAAGACTTTTGTACACGTAAAAATTGCAGCACTGGTGGAAACAGGAGACCAGGCTACCATGACTGTAAAGAGCGGCTCGAACGGTGTTTAGTGTCCCATCAGCAGCAGCAGCATTAAGCAGCCTTCAGTGCAGCTGGAAGAGTTCCGCATTCAAGTGCATGCAATAGGCTAACTCTTGCCACAAAGCAACGGCAAAAGTAATTACCATCAATGTGTTGGTGGGAATAGTAAGGAGATATTTGAATTATTTATACAAGTCACGCCTCAGTTGCTGTTCCTGCAAAATCAAGTTAAATCACAGCTGCTGTTCCAGCTAAGTCCAGTCACATAACGGCTGAGGTTCCTTAGTCAAGTCAAGCAGCACTTCCTGAGTCAATTCAAGCAGCACTTCCTGAGTCAATTCAAGCAGCGCTTCCTGAGTCAAGTCAAGCAGCGCTTCCTGAGTCAAGTCAAGCAGCACTTCCTCAGACAAGTCAAGCAGCACTTCCTGAGTCAAGTCAAGATACCGCTTCACTTACTGAGTCAGGCCAAGACACCATCTTACATCCTGAGTCAAGCAAGAATACAGTTTTACACCCCAAGTCTCAAGACACTACAGCTCCAGCAAAGTCAAGTCAAGCCGCAGCTGCTCCAACAAAGTCAAGCCAAGTTGCAGCTGTCCCAGCAATATCTAGTCAAGTCACAGCCGTTCCAGCAAAGCCAAGACAAGTCACAGTTGTTCCAGCCAAGCCAAGTCGAGTCACAGCTGTTCCAGCCACACCAAGTCAAGTCACAGTTGTTCCTTTAGGGTCTCGCCCGAGCGTCCAGAGCCAAGTCACGTCTTGCCCGAGCGTCCAGAGCCAGGTCACGTCTCGCCCAAGTGTCAAGAGCCAAATCACGTTTCGCCCGAGCATCCAGAGCCACGCCATGTCTCGTCTGATCTGCCAGAGCCATGCCAGGTCTTGACTGTTAATGTGATGGACCTTCCTCTAATGTCAGTGCGGGCTGCAGGTACACCAATAGAGCCTTCGCTCCCAAGCCACGCAAAGCCTTCGCTCCCAAGCCACGCAGAGCCTACACTCCCAAGCCACGCACCCTCAAGCCCGGTGGGCATCCCATTAACCACTGCACTGCCTGTGATGGCCATCGCCATTTTAAGTGTGTGGGCTGCACACTGCATCCCAGAGGCCTTGTCTGTCCATGAGCCTGTCCACGAGTCTGCTCCAGAGGCTTCGTCAGTCCATGAGTCTGTCCGCGAGTCTGCTCCAGAGGCCTCATCTGTCCATGAGTCTGTCCACGAGTCTGCTCCAGAGGCCTCTCCTGTTCACGAGTCTGCTCCAGAGGCCACGCCTGTCCACGAATCCGTGCAAAAGTCTGCTCCGAAGGCCTCGTCTGTCCACGTGTCCTCCGCGCCAATGCCTCTTATGGAGTCGACGTTTACGGCGGAACCCCCTGAGGAGGCAGTTCCCGCTGCAGATCCTCAAAAGGATGCACTGCCCTGGTTCCCTGCTCTGCTGTGGGGACTCTTGTTCCTATTTGTTCTGCTGTGGTGGTCGACTGCCTCATTATGGAAACCTGCATGGTGGGGATCTCGGCTCCCTGATCCGTCATGGCCTCCTGAATGGTCTACTCTGCCATGGCTACCCAAGCTCCCTGATCCACCATGGCCTCCTGAACTGTCTACTCTGCCATGGCTACCCATGCTCCCTGATCCGCCATGGCCTCCTGAACTGTTTGCTCTGCCATGGCTACCCAAGCTCCCTGATCCACGATGGCCTCCTGAACTGTCTGCTCCGCCAAGGTCTGTCACTTTGTCTGTCACAAAGTCTGCCACTGCTACATTGCCCAGGTCCTCCAGAGCTTCACTGTCTGTCATCGCTCCACGGTCCAGATCCTCCGTGTTTCCACTGTCTGCCACTGCTCCATGGCCCAGATCCTCCGGTATTCCACTGCCGGCCACTGCTCCAAGGTCCAGGCCGATCACTGCACCAAAGCACATTGTCCTGTCTGCCCTGTCACGGCCATTGAGGCCATTCCTGAAGTCCCTGTCTGCCCTGTCACGGCCATGGAGGCCATTCCTGAAGTCCCTGTCTGCCCTGCCACGGCTATGGAGGCTTTTTCTGAAGTCCCTGTGTGCCCTGTCACGGCTATAGAGGCCGTTCCTGAAATCCCTGTCCGCCCTGACTCTGAACCTTGTTCCCCCCACTATCTTGGACTTTTGTTTGAGAGCCAGGAGTCACTCCTAGAGAGGGAGCCCTTACTGAACTCTGACTGCTACTCCTCCCTCTGCTGCTTCTTTGGTTACTTCCTGTTTGGCAGCCATTTAAGGAGGGCAATGCTAAACAGGTCTTTGCGAAGTATTGTTTTGCTCTTGCGGACTCTACCAAGCATTTTCCCTGTCTCCTTGCCTTGTTGTTTCCTAGTTTTATTGCCATTGCCTTGTTTTGTTTCCTAGATCTTTTCCTAGTCAGAGTTTTGCCTTGTTTCTTTGTTTTATTTAATTTGTTACTTTTCGACTGCCCGCTTGGATTTTGACCCTCGCCTACTCATTGGATTACGCTACCCTTGTTATCTTGTTGTGTTACCACGCCCTGTCTTCTGTGTATTTATAGTCTGTGTTTGCTTACACTCAATGTCTGTAGATGATTGTTACTTCATGGTTTTGTTTTCCTGGATTTCTGTTTGTTTTGTTTAATAAAATGTTTTCATTTAATTACCTGCATTCCCGGCATCTCTTTGAAACGTCACCTCTTCACCTCCTGCTTACATTTGTGACAGATCGGCGGACCTTTATAAAGATGAGTCGGGCTGAGGCAGCATTGAGGGGACTGCGGCAAGGCAGTCGTGAGTTGGAGCAATATGTGGAGGACTTCATCGAGTTCTCCCATCAGGTAGGCTGGCACGAAGCTGCTCTCGGCACTGTGTTTGTTTTGAGGCTGGATGATGAGACCATTCGCTGCGATTTTCCCACTTGTAATTTCCCCTTGATCGAGCTAATCAACTTGATTCTATATTTAAATGGATCTGATTTTGAAGTGGAAGAAATTTCAAATCCTTTTCAGTCTCATCTTCCAGTCCCCTGGCAAACACAGCACATCGCGCCAGCCTGCCATAAGCCGAGAACCTCCACATACCATCCCAATGGATCGAACCGCCAGCCCAGTCCCAAATCCCCTGTCATCCTCCAAAGCTCCACCGCTGTCCTCAGCCCGATGCGGCCAGCTTCCTCTTCGTGCTCAAGCCCGCCAGCCGCCACGTCAGCATCTGCTCACAAGTTGGCCGCCACGTCAGCATCTGCTCACAAGTTGGCTGCCACGCCATTGTCTGATCACAAGATGATCGCCACGTCAGCATCTGCTCACAAGTTGGCCGCCACGTCAGCATCTGCTCACAAGTTGGCTGCCACGCCATTGTCTGATCACAAGATGATCGCCACGTCAAAGTCTGCTCACAAGATGTCTGCCACGCCAGAGTCTGCACGCAAGATGGCTGCCACACCAGAGTCTGCACGCAAGATGGCTGCCACACCAGAGTCTGCACGCAAGATGGCTGCCACGCCAGAGTCTGCACGCAAGATGGCTGCTATTCCAGAGTCTGCACGCAAGATGGCTGTCACGCCAAGGTCTGCACTCAAGATGGTCGCCGTTTCTAAGTCAAGTCAAGACACTGCTTCACTTCCTGAGCCAAGTCAAGACACAGCTTCACTTCCTGAGCCAAGTCAAGAGACAGTCACAATTCCTGAGGCAAGTCAAGAATCGGCTTCACACCCTAAGTCTGGCCAAGACACAGCAGCACCTCCTGAGTCAAGTCAAGTCGCAGCAGTTCCAGCAAGGTCAAGTCCAGTCACAGCTGTTGCTTCTGCTCAGTCAAGTCACCTCAAATAATCAATGACACTTCCATATTTTCCCACAGTCACATGACATCACACATGGATATGTGCATGGCTCCTATAATAGTGATGTGGATATGTTGGCACAAGCTGCAATTTGGTATTCTAGTCATGTCACATTTATTTATATAGCCCTTTATACAATATAACTTTAACGCAAGCAGCTTCACAGTATTAAACATGAAAAACAGTGTCAGTGTCACTTTTAGTTAGAATATCATCTTCAGGTTCTATATCGCAGCTGTCTATTCATGTTTTTACTCACGGATGTCTGATCTTAAGGGACTGAACAGCATAAATGAACTGGAGAAGATTCCCAAGTCAAAGAAGGTGGAGCCCTATAGAGCCACATCTACCAATTATGTAATCACCACAGAACAATGGTAGTGCAAAACAACATGTTTTATATTCCCAAAACACCAATAATTCCAATAAAGGAACTCCAAAGGAACTTGGTTTTGGACTAATTTGGTTTTGGTTTAAAATGTGTTACACCAGTTAGTTCTTTGATGTCACTTGCAAGTATATATCAAAGAAGTTAATTTATTGCCAATTCATGGGTTTTTACAGACAGACAGATTTTGTGTACATAGTATCTCACCAGGTCAGGATCATGGTGCTGCATCCCTTTCCTACTTCCTGTCCCTTTTAGCATTCCTGTTTAATAATATATTTTTAAAGTTTGTTTTTTTTCCCCCCACAAATCTTATTATTCCACTATGTCATATCAGCTGTGTGCAAGACTTGCCATTTTGTCTTAATATCAAGTAAATCACACCAGCAACTGCAACCAGCAGAACAGCAGTGACAGCAACAACAACAGCAACTGTTGAATAATAGATACTTTCAATAAATTCAATACAACTAGTATGACATTTCTTTAATAAACTACTTTCAATAAAACGTATACAATATAAATGTGTGGTGTCTTTCACAATAAACCACTTTCAATAAAATGTATACAATATAAGTGTGTGGTGTCTTTCTTAATAAACCACTTTCAATAAAACGTATACAATACAAATGTGTGGTGTCTTTCTTAATAAACCACTTTCAATAAAACGTATACAATACAAATGTGCGGTGTCTTTCTTAATAAACCACTTTCAATAAAACGTATACAATACAAATGTGCGGTGTCTTTCTTAATAAACCACTTTCAATAAAACGTATACAATACAAATGTGCGGTGTCTTTCTTAATAAACCACTTTCAATAAAACGTATACAATACAAATGTGCGGTGTCTTTCTTAATAAACCACTTTCAATAAAACGTATACAATACAAATGTGCGGTGTCTTTCTTAATAAACCACTTTCAATAAAACGTATACAATACAAATGTGCGATGTCTTTCTTAATAAATCACTTTCAATAAAACGTATACAATACAAATGTGCGATGTCTTAATAAATCACTTTCAATAAAACGTATACAATACAAATGTGCGGTGTCTTTCTTAATAAACCACTTTCAATAAAACGTATACAATACAAATGTGCGATGTCTTTCTTAATAAATCACTTTCAATAAAACGTATACAATACAAATGTGCGATGTCTTAATAAATCACTTTCAATAAAACGTATACAATACAAATGTGCGATGTCTTAATAAATCACTTTCAATAAAACGTATACAATACAAATGTGTGGTGTCTTTCTTAATAAACCACTTTCAATAAAACGTATACAATACAAATGTGCGGTGTCTTTCTTAATAAACCACTTTCAATAAAACGTATACAATACAAATGTGCGGTGTCTTTCTTAATAAACTACTTTCAATAAAACGTATACAATACAAGTGTGTGGTGTCTTTCTTAATAAACCACTTTCAATAAAACGTATACAATACAAATGTGCGGTGTCTTTCTTAATAAACCACTTTCAATAAAACGTATACAATACAAATGTGCGGTGTCTTTCTTAATAAACCACTTTCAATAAAACGTATACAATACAAATGTGTGGTGTCTTTCTTAATAAACCACTTTCAATAAAACATATACAATACAAATGTGCTGTGTCTTTCTTAATAAACCACTTTCAATAAAACGTTTACAATACAAATGTGCGGTGTCTTTCTTAATAAACCACTTTCAATAAAACGTTTACAATACAAATGTGCGGTGTCTTTCTTAATAAACCATACAATACAAATGTGTGGTGTCTTTCTTAATAAACCAGTTAAATAAAACGTATTCAATACAAATGTTATATACAAGAAAGGGACATACTTGCAACGGGAAAATTGCATATTTCATTAACATATCCAACTGCAGAGCCGCAGCGCTGATAAATGAGAAAGAAGGCTTGGTCTTGAGCACAACACTTGAAACAGCTGTGCGACGAGTCGCAGTGGTCAAAGATATCCTCCATGCGCATATTTACAAAAAAAAAAAAAAAAAATCATTTAAACAAGCAGCGTAGCTTTGTAACAACTCAGAGAAATCACGTCATCTCTATAAGAACGCTATGATTGGCCAATTTGGACCAAAGCAGACTTTATTTGTCTGCTGGGTCTCAGGCTGAATAATAGATGGGCTATCAGCAACACCTGTCAGCAGTATCTCAGGCCAATCGACAGATGATCCATTAGCAGCATCCGTCTGCTGGGTCCCAGGTTGTTTGATGAATTCTCCATCAGTAACATTCATCTGCTGGGTCTCAGGCTGAATGGCAGGTGTCCCATCAGCAACATCTGTCTGCAGGGTTTTAGGCAGATAATCGGATGGCCCATCAGCAGCATACATCTGCTGGGTCTCAGGCTTATTGTTGGAAGTCCCATCAGCAACATTTGTCTGCACATATCTACAAAGAAAAACTGATTTAAACAAGCAGCGTAGATTTGGAAACAGCTCAGAGAAATCACGTCATCTACATAAGAAAGCTGTGATTGGCCAATTTGGACCAAAGCATCTTCATTCTGCGTTCACACACAGCATAATTCTGGCAATTTACTGGTAATGTTACAAATAGCCTTACTGTAAACTGCTGAAACGAATTGTGGGAATGCAAATTTAAGAATTTGCTTAAGATATGCTGATTCTATGTTCTGACATAGCATCACATGAAAAACTAAGGTGAAGTGCATTGTATTTAGCATTTATGTTAAACAACATGACATCAGACAAATTATTCTCGCATTCTCAATAAAGAGTCTCCTGGTCTTCATTTCCAACAGAATTTAATGGTATTTTCCTATTCATACATGATATTTTAAAGCTAATTTTAGTTCTTTTAATGTTCTTTAAACAAACTAAGATGCTCAAAAGTTTACACCCCTGGCTGTTAATGCATTGTGATTAATTGTTATTTGTTTATAATTTTACAGCTGTGTTGTAATTTCTCACTATTTACCATAATCCTACAATTTCCATACCATTTCCACTATTTGTAACACTAAATAGTATTATACTGCATTTCATATTTATTTATTAAAAAATAAACATTACATTTACACACAATTATAACTGACATATCTAGTATATATAGTAAATAATGCATACAAGCATGTCTAATAATGTTTTCACTAGTTGGAGAGAAAATATACATTATGTGCTATTTATTACTCACAGAAAAAAAAAAAAAAAAGCATTAACATATTTCCTCAAACTGTAAAAAAAAAAAAAGGAAATATTAACCAACCAAAGTATTAATCAACACAAAACCCATACATAGAAACTACAAAAGCAGCCTAATTAAAAGTAACAATAATACTATAATTGTAACAATTATAAAAATAAATTTTTGCCAAAATATTACATTTACACAGTATTACGTAAACTACTACCACGTTGGTGCTAAATAAAAAGTCCAATAAGCAACATCCGTCTCTGGGGCTGGCTGACGGATATCCCATCAGCAACATCAAGCTGCTAGATCTCAGGCTGAATGTCAGGTTTCCCATCAGCAAGATCTGTCTGCAGGGTTTTAGGCAGATAATCGAATGGCCCATCAGCAGCATTCGTCTGCTGGGTCTCAGGCTTATTGTTAGTATTGTTAGAAGTCCCATCAGCAGCATCCGTCTGCTGGGTCTCAGGCTTTTTGTTAGAAGTCCCATCAGCAGCATCCGTCTGCTGGATCTCAGGCTTTTTGTTAGAAGTCCCATCAGCAGCATCCGTCTGCTGGGTCTCAGGCTTATTGTTAGAAGTCCCATCAGCAGCATCCGTCTGCTGGATCTCAGGCTTATTGTTAGAAGTCCCATCAGCAGCATCCGTCTGCTGGGTCTCAGGCTTTTTGTTAGAAGTCCCATCAGCAGCATTCGTCTGCTGGATCTCAGGCTTATTGTTAGAAGACCCATCAGCAGCATCCGTCTGCTGGATCTCTGGCTTATGGTTAGAAGACCCATCAGCAGCATCCGTCTGCTGGATCTCAGGCTTATGGTTAGAAGACCCATCAGCAGCATCCGTGTGCTGGGTCTCAGGCTTTTTGTTAGAAGTCTCATCAGCAGCATCCGTCTGCTGGATCTGAGGCTTATTGTTAGAAGTCCCATCAGCAGCATCCGTCTGCTGGGTCTCAGGCTTTTTGTTAGAAGTCCCATCAGCAGCATTCGTCTGCTGGGTCTCAGGCTTATTGTTAGAAGTCCCATCAGCAGCATCCGTCTGCTGGATCTCAGGCTTATTGTTAGAAGTCCCATCAGCAGCATCCGTCTGCTGGGTCTCAGGCTTTTTGTTAGAAGTCCCATCAGCAGAATCCGTCTGCTGGATCTCAGGCTTATTGTTAAAAGTCCCATCAGCAGCATCCATCTGCTGGATCTCAGGCTTATTGTTAGAAGTCCCATCAGCAGCATCCGTCTGCTGGATCTCAGGCTTCTTGTTAGAAGTCCCATCAGCAGCATCCGTCTGCTGGATCTCAGGCTTATTGTTAGAAGTCCCATCAGCAGCATCCGTCTGCTGGATCTCAGGCTTATTGTTAGAAGTCCCATCAGCAGCATCCGTCTGCTGGGTCTCAGGCTCATTGTTAGAAGTCCCATCAGCAGCATCCGTCTGCTGGATCTCAGGCTTATTGTTAGAAGTCCCATCAGCAGCATCCGTCTGCTGGGTCTCAGGCTTTTTGTTAGAAGTCCCATCAGCAGCATTCGTCTGCTGGGTCTCAGGCTTATTGTTAGAAGTCCCATCAGCAGCATCCGTCTGCTGGATCTCAGGCTTATTGTTAGAAGTCCCATCAGCAGCATCCGT
Organism: Garra rufa; assembly: GCF_049309525.1. Lineage (NCBI taxonomy): Eukaryota > Metazoa > Chordata > Actinopteri > Cypriniformes > Cyprinidae > Garra > Garra rufa. The sequence continues at coordinate 17,280,250 of NC_133367.1, read as the reverse complement.
CTGCTGGGTCTCAGGCTTTTTGTTAGAAGTCCCATCAGCAGAATCCGTCTGCTGGATCTCAGGCTTATTGTTAGAAGTCCCATCAGCAGCATCCATCTGCTGGATCTCAGGCTTATTGTTAGAAGTCCCATCAGCAGCATCCGTCTGCTGGATCTCAGGCTTCTTGTTAGAAGTCCCATCAGCAGCATCCGTCTGCTGGATCTCAGGCTTATTGTTAGAAGTCCCATCAGCAGCATCCGTCTGCTGGATCTCAGGCTTATTGTTAGAAGTCCCATCAGCAGCATCCGTCTGCTGGGTCTCAGGCTTTTTGTTAGAAGTCCCATCAGCAGAATCCATCTGCTGGATCTCAGGCTTTTTGTTAGAAGTCCCATCAGCAGCATTCGTCTGCTGGATCTCAGGCTTATGGTTAGAAGTCCCATCAGCAGCATCCGTCTGCTGGATCTCAGGCTTATTGTTAGAAGACCCATCAGCAGCATTCGTCTGCTGGATCTCAGGCTTATGGTTAGAAGTCCCATCAGCAGCATCCGTCTGCTGGATCTCAGGCTTATTGTTAGAAGACCCATCAGCAGCATTCGTCTGCTGGATCTCAGGCTTATGGTTAGAAGTCCCATCAGGAGCATCCGTCTGCTGGATCTCAGGCTTATTGTTAGAAGACCCATCAGCAGCATCCGTCTGCTGGATCTCAGGCTTATGGTTAGAAGTCCCATCAGCAGCATCCGTCTGCTGGATCTCAGGCTTTTTGTTAGAAGTCCCATCAGCAGCATTCGTCTGCTGGATCTCAGGCTTATGGTTAGAAGTCCCATCAGCAGCATCCGTCTGCTGGATCTCAGGCTTTTTGTTAGAAGTCCCATCAGCAGCATTCGTCTGCTGGATCTCAGGCTTATGGTTAGAAGTCCTATCAGCAACATCCGTCTGCTGGATCTCAGGCTTTTTGTTAGAAGTCCCATCAGCAGCATTCGTCTGCTGGATCTCAGGCTTATTGTTAGAAGACCCATCAGCAGCATCTGTCTGCTGGATCTCAGGCTTATGGTTAGAAGTCCCATCAGCAGCATCCGTTTGCTGGATCTCAGGCTTATTGTTAGAAGACCCATCAGCAGCATCTGTCTGCTGGATCTCAGGCTTATGGTTAGAAGACCCATCAGCAGCATCCGTTTGCTGGATCTCAGGCTTATTGTTAGAAGTCCCATCAGCAGCATTCGTCTGCTGGATCTCAGGCTTATGGTTAGAAGTCCTATCAGCAACATCCGTCTGCTGGATCTCAGGCTTTTTGTTAGAAGTCCCATCAGCAGCATTCGTCTGCTGGATCTCAGGCTTATTGTTAGAAGACCCATCAGCAGCATCTGTCTGCTGGATCTCAGGCTTATGGTTAGAAGTCCCATCAGCAGCATCCGTTTGCTGGATCTCAGGCTTAATGTTAGAAGACCCATCAGCAGCATCTGTCTGCTGGATCTCAGGCTTATGGTTAGAAGACCCATCAGCAGCATCCGTTTGCTGGATCTCAGGCTTATTGTTAGAAGTCCCATCAGCAGCATTCGTCTGCTGGATCTCAGGCTTTTTGTTAGAAGTCCCATCAGCAGCATCCGTCTGCTGGGTCTCAGGCTTATTGTTAGAAGTCCCATCAGCAGCATTCGTCTGCTGGGTCTCAGGCTTATTGTTAGAAGTCTGATTGACAGATAAAATCTGCTGGGTCTCAGGTTGATTGATGAATGGCCCATCAGCAGCATCCGTCTGCTGGGTCTCAGGCTTTTTGTTAGAAGTCCCATCAGCAGCATTCGTCTGCTGGATCTCAGGCGTATGGTTAGAAGTCCCATCAGCAGCATCCGTCTGCTGGATCTCAGGCTTATTGTTAGAAGACCCATCAGCAGCATCCGTCTGCTGGATCTCAGGCTTATTGTTAGAAGTCCTATCAGCAGCATCCGTCTGCTGGATCTCAGGCTTTTTGTTAGAAGTCCCATCAGCAGCATTCGTCTGCTGGATCTCAGGCGTATGGTTAGAAGTCCCATCAGCAGCATCCGTCTGCTGGATCTCAGGCTTATTGTTAGAAGACCCATCAGCAGCATCCGTCTGCTGGATCTCAGGCTTATTGTTAGAAGTCCCATCAGCAGCATCCGTCTGCTGGATCTCAGGCTTATTGTTAGAAGTCCTATCAGCAGCATCCGTCTGCTGGATCTCAGGCTTTTTGTTAGAAGTCCCATCAGCAGCATTCGTCTGCTGGATCTCAGGCTTATGGTTAGAAGTCCCATCAGCAGCATTCGTCTGCTGGATCTCAGGCTTTTTGTTAGAAGTCCCATCAGCAGCATCCGTCTGCTGGGTCTCAGGCTTATCATTGGATGGCCCATTTGCAACATCCATCTGCTCGTTCTCAGGCTGAATGACAGATGGCCCATCAGCAACACCTCTCCTTGTGGAATTAGCTTGAATAAGCAGTGGTTCTTTTCCACCATTCTCCTGAAAGAAAGAAAGAAAGAAAGAAAGAAAGAAAGAAAGAAAGAAAGAAAGAAAGAAAGAAAGAAAGAAAACAGTGTCACAGAAGGTAAAATAAATGATGGTCAAAAAATTTAAAGCTGATGTTTCAGTTAAACAAGTTTTTTTCCCTCTGAAGTTTGCTGAATGTCAGGGCTCTGAACCGGTTTAAGGAACGAAAACGAAAAACGAAAACAAATGACATTAAACAGGAACAGGAACAAAAACGAAAACAAAATCAATTTTAATCGTTCTGAACAGAAACAGAAACAGAAATTCCAAATTAACCGGTTAATAACGGTATTTTTATCGTTCTCTTTATTATATCAATTTGGCAGACCAAAAACATGAATTTAAATTGTGTGCGCAAATGAGACGGTGACGCATACACCGTGAAATGCCCGCGAAGCAGACGTCATAAGCAGAGCCCTTTCTGATGCGACGAGCTTAAGGTTACCAAGCACCTGCTGTTTCATGTGCAAAGGCATGTTTAGGTTTAAGTTATTGTAGCCTAATTAAAACTTGTAGTTAAAATTGTCTATTGTTTTTAGTTCTCTTTTGTTTGAGTGAAAATAGCCTATAATAGGCTATGCATATTAGGTAAGGAATAATTAAGTCAACAGGTTTTTATCGCAGATTAAGCCGTGTGGTCAGAATGTGAAGCGGATGGTCTTGAAGGGGCTTATTTCGCTATAGTATTATCAAACAAGAAAATTGTTTAAAAAAAAATGATTAGCTCATTTGTAACGCGTTTCCAGGCACGGCCGTAGCCAGCTATGAGGTCACCGAGGTCTGGCCATTGGTCATTTTTGTATATTCAAAAATAAAATGCCAAGCTCTCTGAATGATTATTAAGCCGTTTAAACCACCTCATATCGCATGAGTGTTTGCAATTCATGTTGATGCGAGAAGCTAGCGCAGTGAACGGGGCTTGAGAGCGCGTTGAGTGAGAGCGCGTGTGCAGCCTCCGTTTGTTGCCAGATCCACCTATTATACGTGTATTTTTCCAATTTAGTGTGACACTTTGGGACGTTTATAAAGTGGAAAGTGGAAAGTTGAACGTTAGTGTTACTGATATATTAATCTTGTTTAAAAAACACAAGCTTTGAACTTATTTCGGATATCTTTTTCTCTCTTTTTGTAATTGCTTGTTTTTCGTAGCAATATCTGGCAACATTGTACTTTCATAAAAAAAAAAATCTTCTGACGCTAGGCTATATCAAAGACTATAGAATACCATCTTACCATTTTACCATTCTTAAAAGGACTTTGGCTATATGTAGTGCATTTGAGGGTGTTAATATAGCACAATTTTTAACACCTTACTTCGGACCGTGCTAATTTTCAAACCCTGGTTGTGAACTCGTTTACTTTCGGTTTTAAAGACAAGAAGTTCAAATGACACGAACACGGAATTTGGTTTAATCATTTGTAAACATAATGCCAAACATGTTATTAAAAGGCACACACTATCTATCTATCTATCTATCTATCTATCTATCTATCTATCTATCTATCTATCTATCTATCTATCTATCTATCTATCTATCTATCTATCTATCTATCGTGCTGTGCAATAAAATAACGTTATTAACCGGTATTTTTTCTAGAAAACCGTTCTCGGAACGTATTGTTTAATGAGGAACGCAAGAACAGAAACGTTATAATATCGATTCTGCTCGGAGTGAACCGAATGGATTTTTTTTTCCGTTTTTAAGCCCTGCTGAATGTAAAGATCTCTGTTCTTCAATCTGAAGTAAAATAACACAAAAGCAGTGCCCTCTTAGATAAGTCAATAATTATTGGTGTTTCTATGTGATGATTTTTGAATGAACTATATATATATATATATATATATATATATATATATATATATATATATATTCACACAGAAATCTCAAACAAATACATATGACATAAGACCGATATTTTTAAGATGACGTTCTTTTTCACTTTGAGTAAAAATAAGTTAGACATATGTGACCAGTACTATACTGTACACAGCCTGAATTTGTGAATATGTGATGCACACTTCCCTATCAATACAAAAATAATAACATAACAAAAATAACATTGCTAATCAAAAATAATTGCTAACAGTTTCTTTTAAACAGCTCTGCAGAATATTCAAGTTTTTACTCATGGACCTGAGGGGCTGAACGTAATACATTAACCAGAGCCACAACCCACTATTGTGTAATTGTCCCAGATCAATGGTAGTTCAAACCAAGCTGTTTCAAACTCCACAAAACAGATTTTTGGTCTAATTTGGTTTAAAATGACATTACAGCTGTTAGTTCTATGATATCACTTTTAGCATATTGTGGGCTTAACAGTTCTCAAATAAGTGTTTTTTTTTTTTTTTTTTTTTGTAAATTCATAGGTTTTTACACACAGTCAAATTTGGTGTACATAGCATCTCACCAGGTCAATTTCAGTGTACTGCTTCCTGTTTCCTGTATTAACAACAAACAACAAAATGTTACCAGGTCAGTTAAAATAAAAATACATGCTTTAACATATTTATACAGATTTTTGTATTTCTTTCTTTCTTTTTATCACAAGAAATCAATTTTGCTTTGAAATAGATGCAATACTTGCTATTTAGTTTTTCATATGTGTGCCTCTTGAGGCAACAGTAAATCACACCAGCAGCTGCAACCAGCAGGACAGAAACAACAACAACAGCAACAGCAGCTGCACTTGAATCTGGAACAGCTAAAGACAGACAGTCATTATTACTATGCACAGATAAATAACTTTACAAATACTTTTAACCGATACTTAGTAGAAAGTGTTCACCAGAAAACTTTCCTTTTTTTTTACCAAAAGGCTTCAAACTGTTTTAAATTCCTAAGATGACAAAAACCCAATGTGACAACTGCCTGTCAGTTTGATGTGCATGTAAATGACAGATGACAGATTTTATTACAGTTATATTGTAATATTAAGTCAAAGCTCACTTCTTCAAACAGGCCACAACAAACACATTACTGGGTCATTTTAAATATATCAGTTTTGTAAAACTGTTCAAGTGAAAAAGCACTGAATAACTAAAATGCTACTCACCAGTGACAGTAACACTGAAGCTCTTTATAATGCTGAATCTGCTGCTGTTGATCTGTAGGTTATAGAGTCCGCTGTCTGTGGTTCTGGTGTTTGTGATGGTCAGAGATCCAGTCCCATTCAGCTTCAGTCTGTCTCTGAATCTTTCATCACACTGATCATCTGTACAGATCTTACTCTGATCTCCAGTGAGTACAATGAGGATAATATCATTAAAAGACCACATCTTTAACTCGTTCTGGTTTTTTACTACATCAGAATCTAAAGTGACAGATTCTCCCTCCTTCACTGACTTTCTCTTAATTTTTTCTTGTTCAGCAGCAGGAACACCTGAAACACAAGCCAACAGTTGCTGGGGGATCTTAGTGAAACATCACATACGATTAAAAAACTGTGGATATGTAGAAAACATGCCCTCTTGACTTTCTGTCTGGAAAGCAATATTTGTTAACATATTTGCTATTAAAACATTTTAAGCCAAATACTTAAAACTAAATAAGTAATAAACCAAATATACTGTAGATCATACTGAACTCAATTTATATTTAAGTCTACAAATTCCAACTTAACAGAAAATGTGTTTTTGATGAAATCATGTAAATTAATGTACAGGTAAGAGGCCAAATCACCTCTACATTTCACAGCAAAATGATAACACATGAATGACGTAATTTAGATTTTTAAACATGACTCACCATGTACTGTAACACTGAAGCTATGTTCCCTGTCGAAGTTGCTGCTGCTTATCAATAGTTTATAAACTCCAGAGTCTGTGGTTCTGGTGTTCATTATGGTCAGTGATCCACTCTGATGATCCAGCTTCAGTCTTCCTCTTAATCTTTCCGTACCTTCATTACACTGAACATCTGTACAGATCTTGCTGAGATCTCCAGTGATTTGAGCGATGCGGACATCATTGAAATACCATCTAATTCTGTCTTGTTGGTTTGTTTTAACACCAGTGAGTAGAGTGACATAATCCCCCTCCATCAATAACACTCCATCTATCTCAACACCAGATGCACCTAAAGAAGAAATGAATCACATTTGTTTAATCAATTCACCATTTCTTCCTAATTAATACAGATTGTATGAAAAAAAGCTTCTCTGTTCCTCTACATTAATGACATTTCCTTGATATGAGTACTATAGTTGTTACGGTTTGGTGCTGGAACGACGAGACGAGACAAATTACAAACAAACAGAGTCTTTTTTAATATAATCCAAGGAGCAGACTGATCAGGAACATGAAAACTTTCCACACACGCAACGTAAACACAAAGCAAAGACCGACAATGTGAGGAACTCAAAGACAGGCTTATAAGGCTTAACTAATGATGACAGACAGGTGAAACAGATAACGGTGATGAGGGTAAAACCAATTAATACAGATCGACAGGGGGAGACAATGGGAAAAACCAAGTGCATGAACAGACATAACTATGACTTTACGCCCCGCTCCGCATAGGCGCGTCCTCGCGCCGTACTAACAGAAACAAAACAGATAAGAAGGGCATAAAAAAACAGAAAAAGAGAGTCCATGAGGGAGGCGGCTTTGGCGGAGGACGGAACCCAGGGAGGTGGTCCAAAAACAGAGTCCTTGGGGCAGACAAGACAGTCCAGGGGGTTGCCGAAGGTGGGAGGAGCCAGGGAAGAAACAGGAGGGACCCGGAGCAGGAGAGGCTGACCAGACCGCAGCCATGATGACGGCCCATGGTGGAGCCGATGGAGGGAGGAGCCATGGTGAAGGAAGGACTGCCGACTCCAGGGGGCCGACCAACAGAGGCGGAGCAGCTGGCAGAGGAGCCCGAGGCAGAGATGGAGAGCTGAAGATCCAGTGCGACACCGCGGATCAGGAGGGCCAAGGAGGAACTGGAGGCTCTGATGACCGAGGTGGAGGCGGAGTTCCGGAGGTCCGCGGCGGAGCCTGAGCAACAGAGGATGGAGGCTGTGCCTGAGGGAGGGAGGAGTCCGCAGGAGCCGGAGGGACGGCGTGACGAGGCACAGTCGGAGGAGCAGAGTCCTGAGGTGATGGAGGGACGACGACTGACCAGGGCGGAGCCGGAGAGACAATGGAGCCCGGTGGAGCTGGTGGATTGACGGGCGATGGTGAGATGAGGGCATTGAGAGCTGTGGTGGAGCCGCAGGGTCGGAGGGCCCAGGTGGAGATTTGGGCTGGAGGCGGAGCTGAGGGATCTTTCAGCCATGACACCGATGGTAACTGGCTGCCCTGCGGTGAGCCCACTGCACTGATGGTGGACTGAGGGTGAGCAGAGGGGCTGACAGGGGACAGCGGTGACCAGACAGACAGAGAAATAAGCAGATGAGGGGGGGTGGATGGCAATTTCAGACTGACAGGAAGATTATGACAGGTGGAAATTTCTGTGTTGAAGTCTATTAAATCCCCAGAGTTATCTTAGTACTTCAGAAAAAAAAATCAATTAAGTCCTCAGAATTGTCCAAAACTTCAGAAAAAAAAATCTATTAAATCCCCAGAGTTGTTATCCAGCTCACCCCCAGCGGTGTTGCAGTGGGCAGGGTTCTCCGTTGCCCTCACTTGCTCCACGTTGCAATCCACCGTCATGGATGTAGAAGCCGGCTCACGTACCTGATCAGACGTGCAGGACTCTGACTCTGTCTCTCGCGGCTCTCGTTCCTCCTCCGCGGTGCGCTCGGGCTCACACTCCGCATGTCGGGGTGATGGTTGGCAGGGCTCTGGGTCTGAAGTGGGGCTGGTGTCAATCTCCCTAGTTGACAAAGTCCTACTGGACACCAGCACCCACTTGATGTACTCAGCGATGCTCTCTCGAGGATCCTCCCTGGACAGCCGCACCTTGGTAGAGTTGTTAAGTCCTTTGCGATAGAAGGTGCACAGGCAGCTGTCCGGGCAGTGCATGAATGGTACGAGTCGCACAAAGTCTCTGGTGTGGTCCTCGAGAGAGCGGTTCCCCTGCTCCAGGAGCAGGATGAGGATGGCGGGGTAATCCATGACAAACACAAACACTGAGAAAACACGGGGGAAAAAGCAGGGGAAAAACGCCAGGAAACTGTGTTGGTCAGTCTTTAACTGGTACGGTTTGGTGCTGGAACGACGAGACGAGACACGAATAACAAAAAAACAGAGTCTTTTAATTTAATCCAAGGAGCAGACAATGGGAAAAACCAAGTGCATGAACAGACATAACTATGAAAAAAATAACACACAATTGAACCAGTCATTGAACCAATCAAACATTTATATCCCGTACAAAAAAATAAATATACTTCACGTTTTTTTTTTATTAATTAAACTTACAGTACATTTTAGGTATACTTTTTGCAGTAAGTATACAAATATCAGTTCAGCTTCATGCAGGCATATCTAGCTTCATGCATTCTTTTTTTTTATAAACATTTAAATGTGGGTACATTACATGAATAAAAAATAAGTGAATAAATAAACAACATTTGAACAAAAAGCTAAAAAAGACTATTTATGATAATCAAAACATAGAGGGAGCATATAACAATAAAAACACAGATTCTCAGAGCACAAGTATAGCTCAAATATGTTTGAACTTTTTCTAAGTACAAGTCAGGTATACTTAAATGTTATTTTAAATATACTTCTGAAAAGTATATTTAACCCTTAAGCTCTCCTTGGCGTCAGGCTGACCCCACAAAAAAAATCTGAACTTAATTCGGTTGTTCTAAAGGTGTGTAAAAAAAATTACCGTTTACTCACATTGAAAATGAATGGGAAAAGTAAAAAAAGCTTTTTTTTTTTTTTTTTTTTTTTTTCGTTTGTCCAAAAAAAGTAGTAAATCCAGTTTAAATCTAAAATAATTAACATTTAAGTAAAGGCCTGGTCCTACAGCATAAACTCAAAGTGGAACGAACTTTCTATCTCACACACACACACACTCACACACTCACAAACACACACATGTGTGTAACTGCAACAGGGAGCATTTATATAGAAATTGGCATAAAAAAATCAACATATCTGCTATAAATCTGAAAATGTTCATACATAAATGAAAGACTGGTACTAGAGCACAAATGCAACATGGAACATGCATGTTGACTCTCACACACACCCACCCACACACACACACACACACACACACACACACACACACAAACACAGACAACTCTACACAAACACACCACACACCATGCCCCTGCCCCTAACACACACACACACACACACACACAACTCTACACAAGCACCACACAGCACCCCCCAAACACCCCCCCCCCCCCAAAAAAAAAAAATCCCCCCCCACACCCACACACACCCACACACTCACACAAAGAGAGAGAAGAGAGGGAAAAGTGCAGATAAAAGAAAGATGAAAGACAAAAATTCAGCAATTCTAAAAAACAAAAATTCTACGCTTTTACAAAAAAAAAAAAACATTTTTTATTTATTTTAGAATCTTCAAATATATATATATTTACAAGATATATATCATAAAGTTGGGAGGAGAAGTTGAAGCATGAAGAAAAATAAGGTAACACTTTACAATAAGGTTCATTAGTTAACATTAGTTAACCACATTAGTTAACATGAACTAATAATGAACTGCACTTATACAGCATTTATTAATCTGTGTTAATGTTAATTTCAACATTTACTAATACATTATAAAATTTTTGTTAACATTAGTTAATGCAGTGTGAACTAACATGAACAAACAATGAACAACTGTATTTCCGTTAACTAATGTTAATGAAGATTAGTAAATACAGTAACAAATGTATTGCTCATGGTTAGTTCATGTTAGTTAATACATTAACTAATGTTTAACTAATGAACCTTATTGTAAAGTGTTACCAAAAATAAAGTGAAAATTAAATTAGTCCCTAAGGGCTTCTGCTGGATGTATGTGGTCATTGCACTTTCTTTCTTTAACTATATCTTCAAAAGTTTTTCCACTAACCTGTAGATGGCAGTACTGTATCCCTAACACATAGAGCAATGTCTAAAAACAATTTAGATTAAATTTAGATCATCATTAAGGTGATTTTTTTATTAAAAATTATTTTTTTATAAGCCACTTGGTGGCGTAGTTGAGTAATTGTGCAGTAAATGGGTAAAAAAGTACAAAATATCCATGAAAACACAGCAGAACAGTAAAGTTGAGAAGTAAACGAAAAAAATTATATATAGTTTATAACATTAAAAATGTATAATTCATTAACGGTTCACACTTTCAATCCTTGGGGTCAATCTGACTCCAAAGAAAGTAAAGATAAAACCTACTTAAGGAGAGTTGTAGGGTTAAGCACATTCCAGATAGTGGGTGTCCAAAACCTAATAAACAACAACAACAACAACAAAAAGTACATAAAAAGTAGACAGAAAGTATACTTTACTATTTTTTGTTTAGTTTAAATGAAGTATACTAATAGCACACTTGAATATACTTTTTTTAAAGGATACCCTTGATTTGTAATTCTGTGTCACTATCAAAATGATCAAAACACATGTACAATGCAGTGCCTTCTATGTTTCCCAGTTGGTTATTTTTTGGGAACTAAAAATTCTAGGAAAAGTTCTAGGAACGTTCCCTGTAGGTTTATTTATTTATTTTTTATTAACCCTACGAGAGCGTTCGCAGAACATTCCTTGCAGGTTATTTTTAGGTTTAATTTTATAACCCAAACCAACCTTCCCAGAACGTTTCCTGCATGTTATTTTTTTGGTTTGATTTTTAAAACCTACAGAGAGCGTTCCATGCAGGTTATTTTTACGTTTTTTTTTTTTTTTTTCTCTCAGAAGTTTTGTGAATTTCTTGAATGAACGCATTTGAATGAAATGCAGATTTATTTACCCTTGCTTACCAAGGGTGCCAATATAAGTGAAGGGCATTGCAGCTAACATCTCTAGTATACAGAGTAAATAATGCATGTCAAACAATGTTTTCACTAGATGGAGATAAAATAAATAAAAGACAAATAGATTATGCTACATCATTTGCTATTTATTAAAACAGACAAAATAATAATAATAATAATAATAATAATAATAATAATAATAATAATAATAATAATAATTGACAAATTGTCTGACACTGACCCAAACTGAAAAAGGCAAAGAGTGCTTTTATTACCACAAACCCTTTAAAAGAATTGGTTCAAAAATTAAAATGATCTCATTATTCATGCTAGTCCACAACTAGAACACAACCATTTTTATATCTGTAAATGCAGGCTGCAACACTTTGGAGAGTCCAAATGACATTTATGAACCTCCTTTTCAATTAATGTCTTATATAGACATATATTGAGATTGTGTATAAGATAGATCCATAAAAACACCTTTAACTAAAAATTGTCTTCCTGTCAGCACTTAATGTATCACTTAGTTAGCAACGTGTATGTTAGGTTAGCGTGTTCATGTGAGGAGTAAAAAGCAATGCTTTATTGCATTTGAGAACGTAAAAAAGACATTTCAAAGAGAAGCTTGAATTTTTGTCAGATTAAAACTATGCATTAATGTTCTGATGAAGAAAGTCACCTTGGACGGCAAAGTAGGTAAATAATGCGAATCTTTATTTTTGAAATTACTGTACTGTTAAAAAAAATGTTAGTGACTATAGCACATGTACAAAATACAATGATCATATACTTGTACCCGAAACAGAAAATGAAATATTTAGTAGATAAATGCAATTAGAAACGTTGCAAGTAGCCTAAATAAATTAAGGTTTACGTTTGTTACAGCTGAGATACAAGATTCTAAAATGATGTTTTGTAATAGGCTAACTATGCTCATGATGCAAAATCGCAGAGTAAATACGTCCGCGCTGTGCTTTCGGCTGGTTTATGAGTGAAGCGACATTTCGGAGAAATCTGTCTATGGCGCACTGTGATACAGGATACTGTCAACATAGATGATAAACCAGTGGGCGGCTTTCTCTGCATGATGCGCCAGCCCTTGGCAATGTTGCCCGTTATGTCAGAATTAGCAAACCAGCCCTGACGCTGGACTACATGCGAGCTTCTGTTGTGCCCCACGAAGGATGCTACATTTAACCGAAAACGCCCTTTTAATCTTAAATTAGCACAAATTGTCAGGGCACCGGAATGGAGACATAAGCCGATGTCTTACCGTGGTCGAGTAAACGCCAGAACAATAAGAGAGAGAGAAAGAGAAGCTTCATTTTCATTAGGCTTCCAAAAAAACAAATGCAGATTTTGAAACATAATCGTATTATGGTATTTCTCTTCAGTAAACCCGAAGCCATTGAGTCTCTTTCTTCTTTTTCTTCTTCTTCTTCTTATTTTACTACAGTTGCCATCCAGCGTACTGGTACATTACCATTGCGTCACGAATGAAAAGTGAAAATAGGCTCGTTTGAGATGCCTGAGATGTAGGCGAGAGTTGGCGGCTGCAGTGAAAGGAGGAGTGAAATAAGCGCAGTCAAGACGGATAGTAGGCTACTGAGCTCTAGAAGCGGAACAGATACCTACGAGATCAAAGGCGGATATCGCGTTATTCACACTCAGGTGCTGTGGTGCTGATAAACATGATATAATTTCAGCTTTGTTGCTTTTATATGAAAATAAATATGATATAAAGACACTCAAAGTGCTTGCTATTTAATTACATACGAAAGGCGTATTCATCATCCACTTTTTACTTTAATACAAACTTGTATTTAGATTTTTTATAGTAACAACAATCACATATCACACACAGATATCGCACTTTCATAGTGTTTGAGAATATTCATAGGCCTACATAATTTAAACACATAACCACATGATATTAGATTAAAAAAAATATAAACATTTTAGAAAAGAACGCAACATCAGTTTGAACCAATGAGCTTTAAACTGTGACGTCAGCCAGTCGTTTCCCATCGTTTCCCAAAGCTACTGCTCCCGACTGCTCAATCCGACACAGCGCCATCGCGAGAATTTTTTGGCACACGTCAGCATGGTGTCAGAGCAAGTCGGACGTAACTCGGACACTTTTCTAACCGGCATGCATCTTGCGTTGATCACCAGTGATCGATTCTGCGCATATTTTGCTCATCTCAAACAAGCCTATTGTAATTTGGTATAGGCTTCCTGTATGCAGCGCGATGACGCAGAACGTGTCGTCACGATCCTTAATCTGCATCTGACGTAATCTCTGATCTGCTTTAGCGCTGTTTGATGGTCGCTTTAACATTTATTCTGTGGTTGAGGGCTAGATCTTGGCTTAAATCTTTATCCCGTTTTATTCTGGAAGACAGAACTAAGGAGAGAAAAAGGTGCTAGTAAAAGTTTACAGTTGTGTATAACATGCAATTGCCGCTAGCATCTTTCTTCACTGACACAATGTATAAGAGCACACTACTTTTACGGGCAATGAAAACATAATCTGCTCTCACAGGACTAATAAAAAGATTGTTGCGCTGTCTCCTATTGCCTGTTAGAATGATAACACACTCAATTAAACATAGAATAGTTAAAAATGTCATATTAACATTACATAACATTATTATATCAGCTGTACACATTAAGCTTGCTTGCCAGTCTTTAATATGCCGTGGTGGCAATAAATCACAGTAAATCACAATAACAGCAGCACACATTCCCAGCTGAAGACAGACCACCTGTGATAAAGACAGAAGGTTATTATTAAACGCAATCTGCTTATAATAGGTTTTACCAATGCTTTTGACTGTACTTTGATCATCACTTCACGATATTGATTTAACTGAAAATTGCGCTATTAAGTGTGAGTATTTGTGGTTTTAAAGGAATAGCTAAAGCAGCTAAGGCTGTTATAGATCTCAAAGCCTTTTTCTAAAAAAAAATAAAAAATTGAAAGCATCATCAACAAGCTCAAAAAAAAAAACAGTTCATATGTGTAAAACTATTTAGTAATCAACTCAAGCTGATACTGTATACTAGTTTTACCACCAATCATATTTTAAAGTTTGCTGACGACACCACAGTTGTTGGCCTCATCACTGATAACGATGAGTCGGCCTACAGAGAGGAGGTGGAACAGTTGACAGTATGGTGTAAAACACACAACCTTGTCCTTAACACCAAAAAAACTAAGGAGATGGTTGTCGACTTCAGGAGGACTAGTCGTCGGCACCATCTCCCACTTACCATTAGCGGTTCTGAGGTGGATATAGTACACAGTGTCAAGTTCCTGGGGGTCCATCTAACCAATGAGCTAACCTCTAGTGACAACACAACAGCTATAATCAAGAGGGCCCAACAGCGTCTTCATTCTCTCCGTAGACTGAAGAAGGTGGATCTCCCTATTCCAGCTTTGACCATGTTCTATAGAGGCACCATTGAAAGCA
>NC_133367.1:17224509-17264919 GCF_049309525.1 Garra rufa | reverse complement strand
TCTTGGTCTGTTATTACTGTAGACATAAGCAGGACAGGAAGAAGCCCCTCTCCTACAAACTAAACATATATGCTCGCAAAGCCCAATGTCTTGTACAAGATGCTTTGTGACCCAAAAGATCAAACCACATTTCTTAAGAAAACCAACCGCAGCAGGTTTCAGTTTGACTCAGAGGCTGAGCTGTGAGTGCCGGAGTATATTTCAGTAAACCTATTTATGTGAGATGAAAGACATTGTACACTATAAAACGTGCCAACCTGCATTTGTTACTTTAAATAGCTATTTCACCTGATTTAACCCTGATTTAAAATTAGGTTGTTTTAATAAATTAAGGCACGCAGGTCGGTTCAATGATATTAAAATATTTTAAACCTGATATATTAAAAACCTGATTCACTACCATCATTGGAGCTCTATTTGACTATGAAATAAATATAAAGTGATAATAAATGTAAAATGAAACATAAAAAAATAAAGAATGTTTTTCACTAATATAAAAGTCTTAGGACTATTTATATGCAACTAGATATAAAATATGTTCAGTGTGTGTGTGTGTGTGTGTGTGTGTGTGTGTGTGTGTGGACTAGGAGGGAAAAAAAATTGTTGTGGGAGGACTCAACATCGTTCTGCTTTGTTCTTAACAGATAGACTTATTAGATCAGACACTGAACGGTTGAATAAAATGTTTCACATGTATTTTTTGTTCTGTTTGTGCTGGTGGAGTCTGATTGGTAAGTTATACATTCATTTTTATGACTTTTTTCTCTTTCTCCATTACACAACAATAAAGCTGCCGCTATTGTTTGTGTATTGTTACATTAGAGTATTTTCATCTGCTGTGTTTAATTTTTTAATTTTTTATTTTGTTTCTGCTGCTTTGTAAATTATCAGGAGACTTAATGTGTGACAAAACCTCTTTTAATGTTCTTTTAATGTTTTCAGGTGTGTTTGGTGAGTCAGTGTCAGTAGTGGAGGGAGATTCTGTTACTCTACACACTGATCTTACTAAAATTCCTGAAGATGAAGACATACTGTGGAATTTCGGATCTGAAAAGTCTGTGATAGCTGAAATCAGCAGAGATGCTGGAATCTTCTCCACATATAATGATGTTCCTGATGGGAGATTCAGAGACAGACTGAAGCTGGACAAACAAACTGGATCTCTGACCATCACAAACATCACAACTGAACATAATGGATATTATCGACTACAGATAAGTGGAGCGAAACTGAAATTAAAAAAATTCAGTGTTTCTGTCTATAGTGAGTAGAGGTCACTTATTGAAATGTTCACATATTCTTGTTTTATTAAAGGAATATTTGAGGTATACAATATGCAATACAAATTGGGCTCAGTTCACAGCATTTTTTTGCATAATGTTGAAAGCCACAAGCAAACATTTAAGAAAAGTTTTAAAAGTTTACGGTGAGGCACATTGTCACATTATTCACATTCATAATTAATTGATTCTCCCTAATTACACTTTCAGTTTTATCAGCATATACACAAAGAACAGGCATTATTCAGGTGGCTACACAAAATTTGACCATTGGATTTACAAAAATAATTTCATGTTTAAGAAATGTTTCAACATTGCATTAAACTACTGAAGAACACATTGATTTTTATTTGAATTGGGTTTAGTGGGTAATTATTAACTATGCATTACTGAGTCTTTGGACGGCTTGTCTTTAAAACATATTAAAATGCACAAATTCACTTTATTTCTTATTTACATGTAATGCAGGAATTCCCAAACTTTTTTGTCATCTGAATCTCCAACTAATGTATTTACTTGAAGTACCCCCTGAGATTTTAAAATAAATATTTGAATGATTAAATATCATTGGTTTTGGCCATGATATGCAGATAAACAAATTATTATTATTATTATTATTATTTTGGCAAGTGTTTTATTTTAATTGATGTTATTTTAAAATTATTTATTTTAATTTGACATTTTTATTATTTATTATTATTTTCATTAAACTCACAAACCCCTTGCAGTTCCTTCACAAATTTCGGTTTAGGAAACATTGGCGTAATGTAATGTTTAATGCACTTCATGTTAAAAATAATACATGGAATATATTTTGTACTCTTTTATGTCAATTTCTGCTAATGTGTTTTCCAGCTCATCTGCCTGTTCCTAACATTACTAGAGACTGTTCTGCATCGTCATCACAGCGAAATTGTTCAGTGGTGTGTTTAGCTCTGAATGTGAGTCGTGTGACTCTCTCCTGGTACCAAGAAAACAGTTCATTTTCCAGCATCCGTGTGTCTGATCATAGCATCAGTCTTTCTCTACCTCTGGAGGTGGAATATCAGGATAAAAACAAATACAGCTGTGTGCTCAACAATCCCATCAGCAACCAGACTCAACATCTCAACATAACTGAGCACTGTCAGCCGTGTGCAGGTATGTTAGTGTTGACATTAATGTTCATTTACTAAGCTAATATCTCACAGTTAAACAGTGCTGGGGTTTGATAGTTATTGTTGTAGATCAGACAGATTCAGTCACACTAACAGCTCATTTTGTCCATTACAGATCAGGGTCTACCTTCATCTTATATAGCAGTGATTTCTATTGCTGTGTCTCTGTTGATTGTTGCTGCAGTCGTGATTTTCTGGATCTACAAGAAATGTAGAAAAACTGATCAAGAAGGCAAGTGTTACAAATAAAACACTACTTTAAAAATATTGAAATGATTAGCATAACATTTAATCACATTCTCATAATTCTCATCTAGTTACTTTTTAAAAGAAATTGATAGTTATTGGGTTTGGCGGTTCCTGTGGCTTAATGTACCTAAAAACGACCGGGAAACCCCAAATTTCTGTCAAGCCTTACTTGGAACAAACACTAACTACTCTCAAAAGAACGAGCCCTTATTCCACAGATAAAGTGAATGATATTGAAACAGAGGGGTTCGTTGGGGTATTAAATTTGGGGTGTGAAACACAGTAGGCAGTCTGCCAGAACTGTGTGAGATGGTCCCTTAAATGAAGAGAAGCAGCCAATGGAGTTTGTTGATGTCTTATTTACTGAAGACCTTTTTTTGGGTATACATGTGTGTGGTTTTTTTCACATGTACGCACACTGTAACCCAGTACAACTCGAAGTCAATGATTATAAAGTAGCACTTAGTGAACTACAATACAGCTGCTGAACTCTCCGTCTTCTCACGTAAACTGCTGCTGCGTCCCAATTCGCCTACTTATACTATGCACTAAAAGTATGTACTCTTTTTGTGAAGAAAAAGTACATACTTTTGAGTATGTAGCAGAATAGTAGGCGAGCTTTGGGACATACTACTTCATCATAACTGTTTCTTTAACGGACGCTCTGTTGCTTAGTTACCTTAATCCTTTCACTGTTTAAACTGTCCTGTCAATCATCACAGTTAACATTATCTACATTTCGTTTAATTTCATTTCCTGCCGTATTAGAGAGAAATGAAGAGGCACTTTCTTTCACGAGTCTTTCATGCCGAGAACTCTGCTTGCGAAATTATGCATTTAAACGTTAATGACCAACCCTATCATTATAAAAGTTCATAATGTTGCTGCACATGAAATATAACACGGATAACATTAAATAAATGTATTTTTTATCAGGTTACAAATTGATTATTTATCACTCAAACCCCTTTCTCTACCTGTCCGTTGGTCGCGCATATCCTCCATGTTTGTAGTTTTTTAACACTTTTTAATGCGTGTTTGTAGTTCTAATCGAATCCTCTTTCACCGCGCAATGTGTTGTGGGCAATATTAGCCGTTAGAGTGTGCATTGATCCGCACTTCGAATCCCGAAGTTAAGTAGTAGACCATCCGGGAATCTTTGGAATACTTTTTTAAGCATACTACGATTTGGGACATACTAATTCTATTTTCGAATACTATTTAGGACGGATAGTATGCGAATTGGGACGCAGCGTGCGTCTCTCTCTAACCTGCGATTTTGCTCCGCCTACCATGATGACATCGCAGCTACACTGAATACTCTGATTGGTCAGAATCATCCGGGACTTAGTAGCAGCTGAGCCTTTTATACAGATATCACGTTAAGCGTTTTCTCCCTCATAGAAGCCCATTATAAGGAAACTGCTTAACGTGGTTTAACGTACCTCAACAGCGACCAGGGAAGACCAAACTTCTGTTAAATTTCACTTATAATAAACACTTGCTGCTGTCAAAAGAACGAGCTCTTATTCAGCATATAAAGTGATCGCCCCCATAGAAGTCAATTATAACAAACAATGTTAAGCTTTTTCCTTAATGGAGTTCTATAGGGAGAAAACGCTTAACGTGATATGATTTATATGCTGAATGAGATCTCATTCGTTTGACAGCAGCAAGTAGCCTACTTATTATTATAAGTATTTTTTGACAGAAGTTTGTTTTTCCCCAGTCGTTGTTAAGATACAAACCACATTAAGCTGTTTCTTTATGGATTTCTATGGTGGACGCTTAACGTGATATTATTAACTTTATATGCTGAATAAGAGCTCATTCTTTTGACAGCAGAAAGTGTTTATTATAAGTAAAATTTTAAGCCACGTTAAGCTTTTTTTTGTATAATGGACTTCTGGGGGGCGATCACTTTATCTGTGGAATAAGAGCTCGTTCTTTTGAGAGCAGCAAGTGTTTATTATAAGTGAAATTTAACAGAAGTTTGGTCTTCCCTGGTCGCTGTTGAGGTACGTTAAACCACGTTAAGCAGTTTCCTTATAATGGGCTTATAGGGAGAAAACGCTTAACGTGATATCATTCACTTTATCTGTGGAATAAGGGCTCGTTCTTTTGAGAGTAGTTAGTGTTTGTTCCAAGTAAGGCTTGACAGAAATTAGGGGTTTCCCGGTCGTTTTTAGGTACGTTAAGCGTTTTTCACGTTAAGCGTTTTAGAACGTCCCCATTTGACACGTCTAGAACAGGAACTACTGATATGGTGAGGTAGCTGTTCGCAGGCAGTCAATGAAAACATTAGTATTTCAGACCTGTGTGCTATCTGGGTAAAACATGGTAGACATGTTACATGCACAAACAGCTATAACACACTACATGAAAAGTAATATTAGAAAAGGCATAATGGGGCACTTTAACACTTCAGCTTTAACAGCGCCAAACAAACGTTTTGAATAAACATAGCCTATCTACTTAGGACTGCGTTTTGTTGCTTTAATCCATCTATTATTGCAGTTGAAACAGTTGAGACTCGTGATGATGAGATTACTTACACTGAGCCAGTGTTCTACAAAAGAAATGCACATAAATCGGTAAGATCATTTATTCCTGTGTCGTGTGTCTCAGTCTCTGTATGATTTCAGTAGTGAGTCAGAATTAGATCCGTGTGGGCTTGTGTTTTTGTCTATAATGATCCATCGCACACACCAGCAATAAAGCCTCGTTTTAATTTTATAAGTTGGGTCATTTTTATTTTACATTTTAGTCTATTAAATATTCTAGTATGATTCAGTATATTTGTTGAGTGTTGTCCATTATGACCAGTGTTGGGGAAAGTTACGTTTTAAGACTAATGCATTACAATATCGCGTTCCTCCATCAAAAAGTTAACTAATTGCGTTATTTACTTACGCATTACGTTAATTCAAATTCCCATTTAGTGATGATCTGTCAGTCAATAAATAAAAAAATAAAAAAGGTTATCGGATTACATAACTCACATAACTTGTAATGAACAGTATCCCAATACTGATTATGACTAGCACACCTATCTACATCTTGTGTATACAAGGTCTAAACTTCCAAATTTGAACAAAGAACAAAATGAGCATTCTGAGAAAAAGTGCCAAGTTTCATGAGCTTCCTTAGATGCTCGAATGCTAAATGATCATCAGTTTTAACTGACAGAAGAAGGCTGTACTACCAATGTCGTCCACTAGGATCACTGTTTAATATATCTAAAGACAAAATATAGTCTGCCATAATATCAGTCTATATTATACACAGTGCTGTAGTATGATCAACATGGACGATTTTATTGCGTCTAGTAGTTATATTAGTAGTCCTTTTTGGAGTTTGACAGCCCCTGCTCACCTGCTCCTGTCCATTAATGAAATAGTGTCTCAAATGTGAAACTGAGTGTACAAATTTTTCTGTGTGTGAAAAGCATTGGCTACATGTATTTGCAATGATGTATAGGTGACTTATTATGACATAGTTATCATTTTTATGCTATACTGAACTTAATTGCTATACTGAATTTAATTGAACAGAATTGATTAACTTCACAGTCATTGAATCAACACTGAACTGACTTCAGCTGAACAATGACACTACTGTCTTATTTTTAGAGCTGATAAAGCAGAATTGATTGAATATTTTCCTGTTTATCACTGTTAAGCTGCTTTGAAAAAGTCTGCATTGTATAAAGTCCTTAATAAATAAAAGTGACTTGGCTTGTATTGTCACTTTTAACCGGCTTATAATGTTACTATTTTGAAATATATTTTTTAATAATTTCTGATGCAAATCCGTTTGTGGAAACTGTGGCATACTACCATTTAAACGTTTATATTATATTATAAGTAAATATTAATACTATATTACATTTTTATTCAGCATAGATTCTATATACTCAGCTTGCTTAGTTTGCAAGGACACATATTGTAATACCCACATCATTACACACGTGTCCTCATCATGTATTCAAGCACACAAACACAATACAAGTATTTTAAATTTGTCACTTTTTATTCAAATTATTTTATTAATACATCTTGCCTGTTTTTTACAGAATAAAAATGTTACAGAGGACGAGCATGTGGACTATACACCTGTCGCCATGAGAAGGGATGGAACTCGTACAAAACCCTTTGAGTCTGTGGTTGAGTTTCGGGAGTGGTCAGCTTATTGCAATGATGCTAAAAATTTAGCTTTGATAGCACAGGAATAGATTACATTTTGCAATACATTCACATAGAAAACAGTCATTTCAAATTGTTGTAATATTTCACAATTTCACAGTTTTACTGTCATTTTGATCAAATAAATGCAGCCTTGATGATCAGAAGAGACTACAAATGTCTCAGTTATTCTGCAGATCACACACTGATCATTGACAATATTTAAGCAGCTTTCTAAACATCAGTACAACTAAAACACAATGTTCAAGTAATTCTTATTATATTCTAGTGAGAAGTTTTGGGTATGACAGTATGTTAGAAACTCTAAAACTCTAATTAATTTTTTTAAACATAAAAAAAATAAGCTTCACCATGTACTTATATTGAGGTCATATTCAATGAGTACCAAACTAAACAAATCCAAGGTAGGTAGTAAGTGAACAAGAGTACCACTTAGTGTTATTTTAGTATCATTGACATACTATTAAATTAATAAATAGTTTTTAATATTTTCAGTTTTCGTAATTGTGTTGGGCTTTTTAAATTTAAATAGTTTTCTTTTCTTTTTTAATAATGTTTAGCATTTTTATTAATTTTCATTATTGTTTCATTCTCACTGAAAATTAGAAATGTTGCATTGGCAACTAGGTGAAAAAAAAATGCTTGTGTTAATATTTTATTTTACTTCAAGTAACATTTATTTACTGTTTCAGTTGACTAAAATCCTGGTCCCACCAAAAGACAGGGCTGCCAGCGTATTTCAGTCATGCTAAAGAAAATCATCTTCATCACATAGTGATAATAACCATTTCTGACACTAAAGCAGGGTAAAGACATCCTTCTAATACAAAAATGTATTCATATCATTGTTCATTTAAGTAGTTTAGCACAGTTTATCTTACAATACAATATTTACACAGTACATTTTACAATATCCCACTCTTCCGTCTCCGGGAAATTAAAGCTAGAATAACCAGCAGGAAAAAAATAATAGCAGCAGTAGCAGCAACACTTATTCCTACTATAAGACCCAATGATGGACCTGAATGTGAAATGATAAAAAAGACGGTCATTATTACAACTGAAAATCAGGGTAACCACTATATTTTTCTGATACAGTTTTGTGATATAGATTTAACTGAAAAATGGCACCATCTGGTGTTTTTTTTTTTAAACCAGCAGCTAAAACTGCATCAAAGCACTGAGAAATCAACATGATGCAGCTGCATTTAAAGGACAACTGATTATCACAGAAAAGAGAAACAGAAAGGTGAACAAAAATTACACTCACCAATGATTGTGATGCTAAACCTCTTAAAGTTGGTAATGCTGATGCTGTGACGGCGGCGAATGATGTGGACGACCTGTAGTTTATAATCTCCAGAGTCCGTGGTTCTGGTGTTTGTGATGGTCAGAGATCCAGTTTGATGATCCAGCTCCAGTCTGTCTCTGAATTTCTCATCACACTGATCATCTGTACAGATCTTACTCTCATCTCCAGTGATTTCAGCAATGGGAATGTCATTAAAATACCATGTCATTATGTCGTTTGGGTTTTTTATTTCACCAGGATCTAAAGTGACAGATTCTCCCTCCTTCACTGACATTCTTTTCACCTCATCTCGCTCATCAGCAGGAACACCTTAAACACAAACCAACACCTGACCTGTTGTTCTATTGTTGATTTA
Source organism: Garra rufa (assembly GCF_049309525.1). Classification (NCBI taxonomy): domain Eukaryota; kingdom Metazoa; phylum Chordata; class Actinopteri; order Cypriniformes; family Cyprinidae; genus Garra; species Garra rufa. Next base: position 17,256,361 of record NC_133367.1, on the reverse strand, counting down.
TATCTAATAAACAAGACGTGATTTAGGTATATGCAACTTGTTTTGAATGTTAAACGACTCACCACCAACAGCAACATTGAAAATCTTTTGGATGATTTGTTTCCTGATGATCTGTAGTTTATAATCTCCAGTATCTCTGGTTCTGGTGTTCATGATGGTCAGAGAACCAGTCTGATGATCCAGCTTCAGTCTGTCTCTGAATCTCCCATCACACTGTTCATCTGTACAGATCTTCCTCTGCTCTCCAGTGATTTGTGCAATGCGAATGTCATTAAAATACCATCTGATTCTGTCTTGGTTTGTTTTAACATCAGTGTGTAGAGTGACTGAATCTCCCTCCATTAATGACACTGACACTCCATCTGTTTCAACACCACCTAAACCTGAAGCAGAAATTAACAATACTCATAAGTCAAATCAAAAGAGAGTGAAATCAAGAAAGTGAAACAATAAAGATCATTTAGTTTGCATAGGTAGATAAATATGTCTGGATTCATAATGTCAGAACATGTTTTTTTTTTTTTTTTTTAATTCAACCACATTGTTTGCATGTAAACACACTAGATGGACGTCGTTTAACCTTCACAAACTTCTGTCATTTGCAACCTCTCATGAATGAAGTTCTGAAAATGTGGTGATCAAGTCAAAATAGGTTCAACTTTTCTACAGGGATTAATGCAGAAAAAATACTCTGGCTCTCGTTCTTTTCCCGTTTTCCTCAGGCAACAACATATTCCTTTAAGATTCACTTTCTGTTTTTTTTTTTTTTTGGCAGAGAAACCATATGCCTGAATTTTAGCTAAACCTGGGGCACCTTCAAGCTTTGCGTTGTGGCTGCATCTCCTCGGGTGTGCATAATTTTCTAATAATGCAATGGCCTGTCATCAATTATTCCTTACAATTACATTATAATAAAAAAGCTTACTTTTTTCAAATAGCCCAGAATAAAAACATACCTATAATGAACAAACATCGGTCCTGGAGAGCTGCAGCCCCGCAGAGTTTTGGTCCAACCCTAATAACCTGAACAAGCTAATCAAAGTCTGAAGGGTTACTAGGAAGCTACAGACCTTTTATTAGTGTTATTAGTTTTTATTAGGGTTGGAGCTGAACTCTGCAGGACTGCGGTTCTCCAGGACCGGAGTTTGCCAACCTTGAACTATATTTTCAAATTGCAAAGGAAACTGCATTGACTGACTAAATTATGCTCACCGGTGACAGTAATGCTGAATCTCTTGATGCTGATGATGCTATGGTGAGGGTGAATGCGGCTGTTGTTCTGTAGTTTATAAACTCCAGCATCTGTGGAGTTGACGTTTGTGATGGTCAGAGATCCAGTCCGATGATTCAGTTCCAGTCTGTCTCTGAATCTCTCTTCACATTGTTCATCTTTACAGATCTTGCTGTGATCTCCAGTGATTTCGGCGATGAGATTGTCATTAAAATACCATGCCATCAAATCATTTAGATTTCTTACTAGACCAGGATCTAAAGTGACAGATTCTCCCTCCATCACTGACTTTGTCTTTGTTTCATCCGTCTCTGCACCAGACACAGCTGAAACAAAAACCAACAGCTGATCGCAGGATATTTTATGGAAACTTAACAACCATGCAAAAACAGATGTGCGGATAAGTAGCGTTGCACACTTGCCAAGTTTGGGGTCTGTGTGATTTATAGTCTCTGATGCTCACACACTTTTAGAGCAGAAAAAAATAATAACGAAGATTAAAAATAAATTCCAAACACGCACGATAGAGTTCAAGCACTTTTGGTGCTTAGACCCCTAAAAACAACAAAAACTATGACAAAAACCCCACACAAATTATGTGATTTAACATGTTTAAAATGCTATGTGGCTCACCAAGAACAGTAACATTGAAGATCCTTTGATTGATTCTTCTGCTGATTGTGTTAAGTTGGAAAACACCAGTGTCTGTAGTTCTGGTGTTTGTGATGGTGAGATCACCTGTCTGACTGTCCAGCTTCAGTCTGCCTCTGAATCTCTCAGTACAATGTTCATCTGTACATATCTTACTCTGATTTCCACGGATTTGAGCGATGCGAGTGTTATTAAAATACCACGTCATTCTGTCTTGTTGGTTTGTTTCAACACCAGTGTTTAGAGTGACTGAATCCTCCTCTGTCACAGACACTGACACTTCATCATTTTTATTGTCATTATCATCAGCACCTGAAAAAGAAATGAACAAATAATTCTGAATCACTACTGGAGGAAAATGATATGAATATTCAAAATAAAAGTGTTGTACTTTTTTTTTTTTTTTTTTTTTTTAATATGGCTAGATTTATAATGTAATACATGCAAACACACAGCAGAGCTTCACTGATTTACTCATTCACCCAGAAGACATAAATGAGTCTCCCACATAATGTCAGACATCAGCTACTTCAAACAGCAATAGTACATTTCTGTCTAGTTAAAGCTTCAGTCCGTAACTTTTGGCGCTCCAACGGTTAATAAACAGCAGGAGTTGAGAGCATTGTAGCCGGAGCTACTTCTCTCTGTTTAGGTTTATGCAGGTACTGGGCTTCTCCGCCAATCTGAAATAGTCCGAATATAAATAAATATAACTTATTATAGTTGTACCGTAGTGATTCGGGATCAGCCAAAACACGGTTTGGAAAATGAATTCATGATATACTCACTTATATTTTTTTGTAAAGTATGAACACAACAATAATTAGACCTGACACAAAGTGAAACTAAACCATCTTAGATGTGTTATCGTTTAAGGAAAGATATATTTAATTTAAACGACTTACCAGGAACAAATAATATACACAGTATGAGCAAAACAAAGACCTTCATTTTCAACACTTTATCGGTTGAAAAATGAGTGCATATTTTCTGTCCATTTTGGTCCACATAACTCGTCGGCACCAAGAATGAAAGTAAAAGTTAACGAGTTCTTTCGACGTAAAGCAACCAAAGCTTGTGTCAAAAACAAAATAAAACTAGTTGTTTGTTCTGATTTGTCTCAATTGCCTCGCCTGGCCAAAGATCCAATGGGGTGTGGCTTAGTCACCTGCGCTTTTTCCGTCAGTGACCTCACTTGCAGTCGATCCTGACCGTGGATCATTTATGATTCATAATTACGTCCAACGTCCAAAAGCACTGCTATCTAATTTGCTATGTAACAATTTTCCCAGTATATAATTATATGCTCGCTTTTTATGCAATAACTATACTTTATATTGATTTACAGACTGCTGCTCATATTGTTCAGACGCTATTTACCATCCGTTACTAATCGTATTAATATTGTATTAGGTTTATTACATAACGTGCACGGTGAAATCATCCTCGTTTTGCTTTATTTGCCTACATTGTAAAATTATTATTTTTTTATCCTGTGGCTCCATCTGGTGGACATCATTGATATTACTTCCTCCAAGAAAATGCTGTATAGTGCTGAATATTATATTTGATGTAGAAAATACTGCTGTGTTCTGATTGGTTGACTGAGTCCTGATAAGAACACCTGTGGGCTTATTACTTATTATCAAGCCGTTGTATTAGTCTTTGTGTGTGTGTGTGTGTGTGTGTGTGTGTGTGTGTGTGTGTGTGTGTGTGTGTGTGTGTGTGTGTGTGTGTGTGTGTGTGTGTACCTGGTATTCATCACGTTATGGGGACCAAAGGACATTTCTTAGGTCCCCATGAGGAAACAGGTTTATAAATCATGCACAATGAGTTTTTTTGAGGAAGTAAAAGTGTGCACAATCTCCTGTGAGAGCTAGGTTTAGGTGTAGGGTAGGTGTAGGGTGATAGAAAGTACGGTTTGTACAGTAGAAAAACCATTACGCCTATGGAATGTCCCCATAAAACATGTAAACCCAACATGTGTGTGTGTGTGTGTGTGTGTGTGTGTGTGTGTGTGTGTGTGTGTGTGTGTGTGTGTGTGTGTGTGTGTATGTGTGTATGTGTGTGTGTGTGTGTGTGTGTGTGTGTGTGTGTGTGTGTGTGTGTGTGTGTGAGAGAGAGAAGCTGCCTCTCTCATGCATGGCCTGTGTGGAATTGTTGTGTTGTTTAAGTTCCTTTGATTTATGTGTTTATATCGAAGTGTATTTAGTTTCTTTGATCTTTTGGATTTGTTGAAGTTAATTTGGACTTCATGTGCTAATATGTTGTCTGTACTAATTGAATATATTTGCTTATGGTTTATCAGAAACCAACAATTACCAGCACATGTTGCCATGCATGGGAAATGTCTACTCCTGTTGAGAGAATAAAAGAGATTGATGACTGAATGAGTTTCCGTTAGCACTAGCCAAACCAGCTTCCGTATCCTTTAAATTTTCTGCATTTAGTATCCATTAGACATTGACTTTTTTCTTCAACATTAAAACCCTCCTGTTATCCTTGGGGTCAATTTGACCCCATTCAATGTTTAACGTATGTACATATATAATTGACTTTTTTTTTTTTTGCTTCAGATTGAATGACTTTTCCTAATTTAATGGGGAAAACTTGGTAAACATAAAACTAACATGATATTATTTGTTCAATGCCCTGTACACATTTTTGTTACATCGGTGTTCTTTGACCCCAGGTTCTTTTAGCTGTATAAAACATAAGAAATATAAAAAATGTACACACATTTGTTTTGGGTGATATTGAGGTCACTATAACATGCTATGATTTTATAATATGCACTATAATTTTATATGTTAAGTATAATAAAAATAAAAAATAAAACTAACACAACCATACCTGTAGTATTGCGAGAACCACTGTCAGTTGAATTGCTCTCTCAATCGAAAATGGCCTCTACGCAAAGGTTTTCTGTCAGTGAGATTTTGTCACAGGTTTTTGACAGTGAAAGTTGGGGGGTGTTTCAGAGTGTTGTTAAGTAGTCAACAAAGACATCAATTACCTGACACTAACCTTTTAGCAAAAAAATATCATATTCTAGAGGTTTTAAATTTGGGGTCAAATTGACCCCAGTGGGAAAAAGGTGTTAGCGGATTTTAGGGTAACAGGAGGGTTAAATGATGTGCCATCGCAAAATAGTGTCAATTTATGCTGTATCTCATTCAGGACATACATTTGAAGCATAAAGCACCTGATTAGGTTTTGAAAGCAAGACTGCCCTTACCAAAAATAAGTATTCTCCAGTAAGGTTCAAGTATATTTTTAAGTAAATATCTGTCAGGTTGAAGTATGAGGTCTGGGTCCAAGTGCAGGTAAGTAATTTATTCAACAACAAATAAACAAAACAAAGGCCAACACGGCACAACACGACTTGAATACAAAAACGAAATAAACAGAACTGAAGACTTGGTCTAGGAGACAGGGTCCGGGAACACAGAGACAGACGATACAGGAAACAATGCAGCCAGAATGAGAAGTGGGAAGTGGGCAACTTTATAGTCTGTATAATTGTGAACAGGTGTGGGTGAGACGAGTGTCATGATCACAAGACAGGTGTACACAATCAGGGGAGTGAAGTGCGGGAGGAAGGGAAACAGCGACATCGCGTGGAGGAGGGAAAAGCTGCAGCCCAGAGTCATGACAATATCAGTGTACTAGTAGTATACTTTTAAGTGTACCATTTCAATACATACAATACATTGGGACTAAATTGGCTTTCTTTCTAGTATATAAACGTATACCTTAAGTATAACAGTAGTAAACTTTGAGTACACAATGAGTTTACATCTGTTTTTAGTTTGTACTGCAAGTCTAATTAAACTTTTTAGTACACTATAGTCTCAGTAAATACTAGTTTAGTAGTTTTATACTGCAAGTATACCGGTAAGTTTTCTTTAAGTGAACTTTATATCATACTTTGAGTGTACTATTATGTCTCTAAATATGTACTAATTTGTATATATTTTGTTATATGAATATCTAAACATACAAAACATTAAAAGAAGTAATAGGGTATCTGCTTGTAAACACAAACGTTTTATTACAGCTCTATGCATTGTTTTTTTGTGAGCATTTGAATGTGGGTATATTTCATAAATAAATGAATAAATAAACAACATTTTAAACAAAAAGCTAAAAAAAAAAGACTATTCATGTTAATCACAACGTAGATGGGGTTAATCAACACCCTAACAGTCATTATTCATTATTCTCTTCATAGGTCGACATTTTATTCCAAAAAGTTACAAAGTTCTATGATTTTGATGCGGTTTTACGTCGGACGATTGTGTTTTCGCGTTCTTCTTCACTTGAAAATTCTGTTCAGAAGATGTGTAATAGCGGCCCTAGCGTATAACAACATTGCATGTTTCCGTTTGGAGGGTCAGTGGCTGCTTTGCAAAAGATCAACGGACTGGCTATGATGTAAGAGCAACTGCCGATTCCCTTGCTTTTATAAATGATGAGATTAAAGCAAGAGTGGTAATTCAGAGTAAAATGACACTATAGACCTTTTGACAGTTAATGCAGGTAGAAATGTAAAATGTTGAATCATTCTTGCCATTTCTCAATTCCAAACTACTACAAAAATCACTTGATCAATCACATGAAAGACATTGCTGTGGACCCAACAGATGCATATGATTGGGGTAAAGACATGAGATAATGGTTTTCTAATTGGGCCAAGTATATTTCTATATGATGTTACATCTTGTGTTGACAGTTCTGCCAATTATGTGTTACGGGCCATGTGTATTGCAGTATTTGATCATTATTAAAACAACTATATTGCATTATGTACTGAACATTTTGTATTTTCATTATTTGAAAGGAATACTGTTCCTTTAAACAGCCTTAACAATTTCCAGCAAAAGTGAAGCACTAAATCATAAATGACTTAAAGTGGCTATTGTTAATTTTTTTCCTTGGACTTCACTTTTGACTATTCTTGTGTAAGACCGCCTTTGGGTAATTTCCTGCTGTTATGTTCACATCACAGACATACCTACAGACAAAACAAGAACTAGACCTTGGGCACTGTTTACCCACACAAATATGGGGACTAAGCGCACATACACACCAGTATACAACACACATACACACACACGGATGCTCGCTTACACATCTTACTTGTCATCCATATAGGGTATTGTTTGACCTCTGAGTACTTCGATTGGATGCCCAGTACATCCTTTATGTTAATGTATGAATATAAATATGACCCATCATCCTAAATAAACTTTAGAACATCTTGGTAGCACACTGGCTCTCTGTATCTGCTTGATCATTTTCTGGGGATCCCATTCTGCGACTGCTCTACACCACAGTTGATGACTGCTAGCATCGAGACTATCTGGAAAAAACAACAACAATTGTTTATTACTGCAAAGCCTCTAGGCAACTGTTAGTACAAGTACTTATTTACCCAGAACAACAAGGTAAGAACTTCATACATTTACTCAGCAAGTAACAGATTTACAAGAAATGTATTTGGTGGAGATGGGAAAAATAATACGTACAAATAAAGACAAAGGGATCTGTGTGCAAAAAGTAAAGTAACTAAGACATGTGTAAGTAAAAACTAACTGCTCTTGCAAGTGAAATGTCAGAAGAAGGTGTTCTGATGTTTGTGTTGTTCACCAGGTCATGGAGATTCATCAGTCTGCTGTGATTCTGCTGCTGGTCTTGGCTGCTTCTTTTACTGCTAATGGTCAACCAGATGATGTCAAGCCCCGTTATCAAAAATTCCTTAATCAGCATTTTGGTCCTCATGTAAGTGAGCATGATTGTGACAAAGAAATCAGAAGGAGAGACATCACTGCCGCTGGAACTGCAAATGGCTGCAAAGAATTCAATACCTTCATAAAAGCAAATTCAAATAATATTAAAGTAGTTTGTGGAAATGGAGGAACTCCACAGGGTGGAAATCTGTTTAAGAGCAACCAGCCTTTTCCTGTTGTCACCTGCAAATTACAAAGTGGACAGAGACACCCAAATTGCCAATATAGAGGGAAGAAGTCCACTCGTTATATTGTTTTGGGGTGTGATCGAGGATGGCCTGTACATTACGAGGAAGGCATAATTAATGTATAGATGACAGGCTGAATTGAGCCTTACAAAATTTTGCTAATCATTTGTTCTTTTCTGCCTTTCTTTGTTTCCAAGTGCAAAAAAAAAAAAAAAAAAAAAAATCTTTTGAAGAACCAAATCTGCAGCTCTTCATGCATGTCTCTGTGTGTAATTGTGCTTATCATGTGCACTCTGTTTGGCATAAAAATATGAATGGGAGTAGTGAATGTGCAAAAACAGTTCAAGGAAGAAAGACAAAGGTTTATTATACCTGTCTGTAATACTCAATAAAACTTTTCTACTACCTTTAAACTCATTTGCTTAATTCTCGCATCTCAACAACACCAATTTGAAGATGAACTTTTTTTTTTTTTTTTTGTCTTTATACTTAATAACCAGTGTTGGATAAGTTACTTTTAAAAAAAAAATAATGCATTACAATATTGAATTACTTCCTAAAAGAGTTACTAATTGCATTACTTTGTTACTTGTTACAGTGTTGTGTCACAATTGTGCTACGTTTTCTCATGTGTGCTGTGCTATTTTTAATATATATAAAAAACTGTTTTTATCATTTTTTGTAAATTTAAAAACCCCTTCACACCAAAAGTGAAATGAATAAGCCTCAGGCTAAAGGAAATGTACATTCACATCTGTACAGTAGAGGGTGCAACTCTAACAAACCTTTCAACAGGACAGGGAGCAAAGTTCAACACTCCTCAGAAATTTAAAAAATAAAGAAACACAAATGCTATGCTTATCTAAAGTAATTTTTGCTTATTAGTATGTTTGAATTGGATCATCAAAGGTCAGCAGAAAAACACTGGTTAAAAATAGGATTAAATACATAAAGGATATTTGTTTTATTTAACAATCACTGTATCATATTCTGAATTTGCATTTCGCTGTTTTTATTCATTTTAAGAAATACTGAATCTGTTTTATGCAAGTGAGATGAATAAATGCATATCGACATTTAGTCTACAGTGATCATCATGTTTACACAGCGCACACAAAACCTTTGCACTTACTCCTGATTTCTCTCAACACGGGGACAAGAGAGCAGTCAGTCAATAAATAGGTGAACAAACTAAGTGGAGTTACTTACTTGAAAAGGCAACTCAGATATTTTGAAGTAGCCTACATCTAAAAGTAATGCTGTACTTTACTAGTTACTTGAAGTAATCTGATGACTCAAGTTACTTGTAATTCACTAGACACAGTTGCCATCTACAGGCCATGAAATGTATAAAAAATCACTACCAGATGAACAAGGCCATCACAAGCTAAACTAAATGAAAAAAAAAAAAAAAATGCCAAAGTAAAATACAATAAATTACCATATCACCCTAAATCTATGTAAAACTAGGCCTATTATTTAATTGTTAGCTTAGTCAATGGTTATGACAGCACACACAAAAATATTTTAAAGACACAAAGATTATATTATAAGTGAGTCATGTGTTTTTAATAATGTTAATCACAAAAACATGAAAAGATCAAATTCATTTCCTTGTTTTATATAAAAAAAAGTTACAATACTGGTTTGACTTTCAGGCATGTTTTATGTTTGCTGACGTAAAGGTAAGGAAAAGAAAGGATAAATATTGTTCATATTTTTGCAGAATGCTTACAATATATAAAAACAGTGTACTAAAATGCATTTAGTGTTTAGAAAATACAAACATTTGTGTCCATTTCGTATTGATTTATGGTGGAATCTGTGGTACAGGCGCTAGGGAAGAGTTTAGCATATTAGCTTTGACATGTAAACTACTTTCCTAAAAAAAATATTTACCTGATATGAATAAAAATCACAATTCATCTCTGTTGAGACATTGATATATTTACAATGAGCACCATACAAAAGACGAGTCCAAAAATAGAAACAAGAAAGCACCTCTAAATAAAACCAAAGAACTAATCAGAGCCTCTAAATAAAATGAAATAAATAAAAAAAACAGTACTTCTTAATAAAAATGTTATAACAAATCATAGAGAAGAGAGCAAAAGGCTGTTGTTTGTAGTTGAAGATGTTTGTAGTTGGCCAAACTGAACCAAGATTTCCAGCGCAAGAATCAAGACAACATTTGCATTTGTTCTGATCATTTCTGGTCAGGTAGGTAAAATATTAGGCTAACATTTTTGTAACGTATCTGGTCTTCCCTGTCAACATGAACTCTTGCACCACACTTCATGGACTGCAATCCCCATAAGCCACTGCACTAATCTCTGCATTCACCTGGTCCTTATTTCCCACTGATCTGATTGCTGCAAACACCTGTTTCACATTTACTGACTGCATTTAAGCCACTCTCACACACAGCCACCTTGCGAAGTCTAAAATTGTTCCCATGGTCATTATTCTAAGCGTGTTTCTCTGGATTGGATTGCCTGTGTATGACTCTGGACTGTGTACCCCGTTGTTGATTCCTGCTGCCTGCCATTGTTGGATTATTTGTGTATGACTCTGGACTGTGTACCCCGTTATTGATTCCTGCTGCCTGCCATTGTGACCAAGGCTTGAGTATTGAACTGTTTCCTGGATTACCTACGTTGTTCCTGTTTTCTGGCGTTTACTCCTGCCTGTTTACCATTCTAATAAAGCCTTGCAATTGGATCCGCACGTCTCTGACTCCTCCTTGTGACAGAAGACTTCGCCTAACCTGGATCCAGCGGCTTATCCACTAGCAGAACTACCCTTCAGGATGAATTCAGCAGGAAGATTGTCTGACTCCGTAAGTTTCCTCTGCTCCATTTCACAAGATGGCCGCCCCATCGAATGTTATGTTGAGGAATTTATTACTTACAGTCACTTGGCACCATGTGACGAATTTATGTTGAGGGAATGTTTCTGGAGTGGGTTGGACACAGATATCAGTGACAATTTACCAGATGAGGACCCTAGTTGGAGCCTCACACGGTTTATTGACTTTGTGTTGTTGCACTGTGGATCTCTGTACACTGTGGGAGTACTATCTAAGCCTGCTCACCAGTCAGCTGTCCTTCAAGAGCCCCTTCACAAAATGGCTACCTTTACTGCACCTATTCACAATAGGGCTGCCTTTCCAGAATCTGCCCACGGGATGACTATTCTTCCTGAGTCTGCGTTCAAGATGATCACCCAATTGGACCCAGCTCACAAGAAGTCTACCACGCCAGAGCCTGCTGCAAAAAGGGCCTATCCGAGGTTAATTTCTAGCGTGGAGGACCCACCGCTGCTGTCGGCTCGAGCAGCTGGTCTCCCGCCCAGCCTTCCAGAGTCTCCGCTGGTCCCGCCCAGCCTTCCAGAGTCTCCGCTGGTCCCGCCCAGCCTTCCAGAGTCTCCGCTGGTCCCGCCCAGCCTTCCAGAGTCTCCGCTGGTCCCGCCCAGCCTTCCAGAGTCTCCGCTGGTCCCGCCCAGCCTTCCAGAGTCTCCGCTGGTCCCGCCCAGCCTTCCAGAGTCTCCGCTGGTCCCGCCCAGCCTTCCAGAGTCTCCGCTGGTCCCGCCCAGCCTTCCAGAGTCTCCGCTGGTCCCGCCCAGCCTTCCAGAGTCTCCGCTGGTCCCGCCCAGCCTTCCAGAGTCTCCGCTGGTCCCGCCCAGCCTTCCAGTGACTCCGCTGGTTTCGCCCAGCCTTCCAGACACTCCGCTGATTCAGCCCTGCCTTCCAGAGACTCAGCTGGTTCCGCCCAGCCTTCCAGACACTCCGCTGGTTCAGCCCTGCCTTCCAGAGACTCTGCTGGTTCAGCCCTGCCTTCCAGAGACTCCGCTGGTTCCGCCCAGTCTTCCAGTGACTCCGCTGGTTTCGCCCAGCCTTCCAGACACTCCGCTGATTCAGCCCTGCCTTCCAGAGAGTCCGCTGGTTACGCCCAGCCTTCCAGACTCTCCGCTGGTTCAGCCCTGCCTTCCAGAGACTCCGCTGGTTCCGCCCAGCCTTCCAGACACTCCACTGGTTCAGCCCTGCCCTCCAGAGACTCCGCTGGTTCCGCCCAGCCTTCCAGAGACTCCGCTGGTTCCATCCAGTCGTCCTGAGATTCCTGTCTGCCCGGTTCTGGTCACGGAGCTCATGCATGGACTGTTCCCACCCACCCTCCCTGCTGCTCCAGTCCTGCCACCTCTGTCTCCTGACAGTCCCTCTGCTCACCCACATCCCACCTTGGGTGCAGAGGACTTGCCGTGGGACTGCCAGTCTCCATCGGTGTCCAGACTGAAGGATCCCTCACCATCACCTCCAGTCTCAGAGTCCTGGACTCCACCTCGGCCCTCCGACCCTGCGGCTCCACCCCGGCTCTGTGCTCCCTCGTCTCCGTTGTCGGCCGTCGGCCCAACAGCTCCTCCGGGCTCCATCGTCTCTCCGGCTCCGCCCCGGTCAGTCGTCACCCCACCTTCGCCTCTGGACTCTACTCCTCCGGCTGCGCCTCGTCACTCCGTCCTGCCGGCTCTGTGGACCTCCTCCCTCCCGTGGGCACAGCCTCGATCCTCTGTCACTCCGGCTCCGCTGCGTACCTCCGGACCTCCATCTCCGCCGGGGTCGCCAGAGCCTTGGGTTCCGCCTTGGCCCTCCGGATCCTCTGTGTCGCCCAGGACCATCGACTCTCCGGTTCCGCCTCGTGCTCCACCGGCTCTACCTCCGTCGGTCGGCCCCATGCAGGAGCCAACCCTTCCTCCTCCATGGCTTCTCCCTCCGTCGGCTCCGCCTCATTTCGTGGTTCCAGTACCACTACATGGACCTGGCCCTCCATCCCTCCCCCTGTTCCGCCTCCGCTCCACCACCCTCAAGATTGTTAAGGTGGTTAGAGCGTCTGGAAGCCGCTCCTTGCGGAGGGGCTATGTAACGTATCTGGTCTTCCCTGTCAACATGAACTCTTGCACCACACTTCATGGACTGCAATCCCCATAAGCCACTGCACTAATCTCTGCATTCACCTGGTCCTTATTTCCCACTGATCTGATTGCTGCAAACACCTGTTTCACATTTACTGACTGCATTTAAGCCACTCTCACACACAGCCACCTTGCGAAGTCTAAAATTGTTCCCATGGTCATTATTCTAAGCGTGTTTCTCTGGATTGGATTGCCTGTGTATGACTCTGGACTGTGTACCCCGTTGTTGATTCCTGCTGCCTGCCATTGTTGGATTATTTGTGTATGACTCTGGACTGTGTACCCCGTTATTGATTCCTGCTGCCTGCCATTGTGACCAAGGCTTGAGTATTGAACTGTTTCCTGGATTACCTACGTTGTTCCTGTTTTCTGGCGTTTACTCCTGCCTGTTTACCATTCTAATAAAGCCTTGCAATTGGATCCGCACGTCTCTGACTCCTCCTTGTGACAATTTTAATTCATACTGCTCATACATATCTTTACCACCTATTAACTTTAGTTTGTCCATTTATCCTTCTGTGTATTATTTCGCAGCTTACACTACTATTTTGCTTTTCAAGTACATTTTTAGAGGTTTTTAAGGTAAAAAAAATATACTCAGTATATTATATAAATATCCATTGTTTTTAATTGGGTCAAATAGTTTCGAAAGAGATGGGTTTCCAGCAGTCGCTTGAAAACTTTTAAGGAGTCAGCAGTCTGGATAGGTGTGGGAAGATCGTTCCACCAGGCAGGAACGGTGAACGAAAATGTTCTGGAAAGTGATTTCATGCCTCTCTGTGGTGGTACAATGAGGTGTCTTTCACTAGAGGATCTCAGACTTCTGTAGTAGTGAATGGAGGTAGGCAGGTGATGAGCCGGTGGCTGTCCTATATGCCAGCATCAGTGCCTTGAATTTGATATGTGCTGTAAGCGGTAGCCAGTGCATGGATATAAAGAGAGGTGTGACATGGGATTCCAGTCATGCTGCTGCATTCTGAATCATTTGTAGAGGTCTGATTGTACATGCTGGAAGACCGGTCAAAAGAGCATTGCAGTAGTCCAGCCTAGAAATGACCAGGGCTTTGCAGCGTGCAGCAAGCTCTGTTAGGAAAGACTACTGAACCGCTGCTTTGTTTCCCAGATAGCAATCTGGAAAACATCTTCTGTGTACAAATGTCTGACAAACATCTTTAAGATGTCGATTGTACATATATTCTAAATCCTAATTTCATCAGTTTCTGTATTTCTGCTTGTCCAAGAGCACCACCTACTGTAAGAGAGTGAATTTGCATTTTCACTCATTTCATCTGCTGCTTTTGTTGCTGTCAGTGTTGATCCATTTCATCACGTCTTAATTCTCTGTTTCTCATTGGCGAGGCTCATAATGCTGACGAGGCTAGATTCTGTTCAAGTAAAGGAATCTCAGGTGGATCAGGTGCAGTGGTCTCATCATTCCCCTGTAAGAAAACACATGTTTACAAAAGGTATAAGTAATGAGGTGAATTGATGTTTCAGACACAAAAAAACAGAAATACTAGAGAGTTGGAATTGTGTTTTTCCTGTTGCTTATAAAAAGGTTTTCATTTCTTACATTTATACTTCCTAAATGTACTTCAGCAATAAAAAGCTGAAATATTAATGATTTCAATACCACATCTAAAATGGTTGTATTAGTCAAAAAAGAACACAAAACAAAAACAACTGCGAAGATGACAGTTCAGAATTTACATATGTTTTAGAATTACATTATATAAAAATGTAAATGTATAATAACACTATATAAACATGTATTCATACCACTGTTCTTGTAAGGTTTTTCATATATCTTGATATGTAATGCTTACACTATTTTGCACTGGTGCACAGTAATAGCAAATCACACCAGCAGCAGCAGCTCCAGCTCCAGCCCCAAGCAGAAAAACACTAACACATATTCCTGCTACAGCAGCTGAAGACAAACCTGAATCTGGAACAGCTAAAGACAGACAGTCATTATTCCTAGAGAGTGATTATCCATCCACTATTTAACAATATCTTTGACTGATTTATTTATTTATTTATTTTGCTTTGGTCATCAATTGTACAGTATATTGAATTCACTAACAAATGGCACAATTTTATTTGTTTCTAGCAAAATAAATCACAACAAAATCCCACTTTGAACTTGATCCAAAAATACTGAATTGTATACTCACAATTAACAGCAACATTGAATCTCGTCACTTTGGCGATACTAAAGCTGCTGTTGCTGATAGTGATTTGTTGTTTATAGAGTCCAGCATCTGTGGTTCTGGTATTCGTGATGGTCAGAGATCCAGTCTGATGATCCAGCTTCAGTCTGTCTCTAAATCTCTCATCACACTGTTCATCTGTACAGATCTTACTCTCATCTCCAGTGATTTCAGCAATGTGGATATCGTAAAAATACCATATTATCAAACCATTTGTTTTTTTGTCACCCCTAATATCTAAAGTAACAGATTCGCCTTCCATCACTGACTTTCTCTGCATTCCATCTCGTTCAGCAGCAGGAACATCTGGAACACAAACCAACACATGCTGGGTATATTTGGGGAAAATGAAAGAACTACACAACATTAAAGAACTGTCAATGTGAATGTGATTGCACAAACCCTTTGTTGACTTTTAATCCAGAAAGAAACATTGGTTTGTCCTCAAATATTTTTCACATACTTTTTTTATATCAACTCCTCATTTAAACAAATAATCAGCTGATCAGCTGAGAGATGGTGTGATTATACAATGCCATCTCCATCTGAGCTCGACTGTGTCACGTTGTGCTGGGGATGAGGCGCCAGAGGTAAAAGGTGGAGCCAGGAATACAAAATAACACTTATTTATTAAACAAACAAACATACATACATACATACATACATACATAAATCTACAAACGAACAGAAATCCAGGAATCAAAAAAACACGACAAAACATTAAGACCAGACAAACTAAACTGGAAACAAAAGACTATTTAAAGATAAGCAAAGGGGAGTGGCAACTAAACAAGACAGGTGTACACAATCAAGGTAACGATGGGGAAGACCAAATATGGGCATAAGGGTAAACCAAGGCAAACTGAACAAAAGGGGGAGACACAGGAATAAACCAAAACAATAGAACCACAGGGAAAAAAACACTTGGAAAACACAGAATACAAGATAATAGACTAAAACAGTCTATGAATCCTGACCGACTACAATCTCAAAACAACAGCTTTCCAATGAAAATTTTGTTGTAAATCTAACTGTTCAATAATGTAAACTGAGAAAATTATACAAACTGCACTTAAACAGCAAGTTTGAAAATGTGAAATTAATATACAGACAAAGAAAATAACTGAATATCACCTTAAAAAGACAAATACAATGTGCTTTAAACATATACAAACTGTATCACTCACCAGTGACAGTAACACTGAAGGTATTTTTAATGCTGCTGTTGATCTGTAGTTTATAAACTCCAGAGTCTGTGGTTGTGATGTTCATGATGGTCAGAGATCCAGTCCGATGATCTAGCTTCAGCCTGTCTCTGAATCCCTCATTACCTTCATTGCACTGAACATCTGTACAGATATCACATTGATCTCCATTGATCTGAGCAATACGAATGTCATTAAAATACCATTTAATATGTTCTAGTTGTTTTGTTTTAACGCCAGTGTGTAGAGTGACTGAATCTGCCTCCATCAATAACACTGACAATCTGTCTGTCTCAGCACCAGATGAACCTGGAGAAGAAAAACATAAACCAAACAAAAATATAAAGTTGTGCTTTCTACAGATCATGCAGATTATGAGTACAAAAAATATTTCATAGACTATAGTAAATGTTTTTATAGACTCATATTAAATTTACAAAAAAAAAAAAAAGAGAGAGAGAGAGAGAGAAAAGTAAAGAATGTTTTCCCTTTCCCTTTCGGAATCACCTGCATAAATAACTTGTAAATAGCACGACATTTTATTCACTTAGCAGAAGCTTTAATACAAGGAGACTCACGTTACATTCATTTAAATTACATTAGTTCAATTAATGTAGTGAAACAGGCCTGCATCAACATTAACAGATGGTTATGATGCCCGTTACGTTTTTATACCAAATCAGTTGACCAAAAGAGCGCTTTTGTCACACGAACTGTCTCTACAGCGACTACCGTTTATTCAGAGCAACCAGAGTGAAAAAGAGATTTGAAGAAATAAAGGTCTTACTATTGTCGAGAAAAAACATGGTCACAGCAAGAAAATTAAAGACAAGCTTCATTTTCACCACTTTTTCCCTCAAGAATGCAGATTCTCATTACAAAAACGTTCTGTTCTCCCGCTTAGATGCAACTATTTCACTAGTTAGAAGTGAAAGTAATAAGGGAGCCTCCCTGTGGATGGAAAGTAGAGCGATTACGCTGCCTAGTGAACGGGTGAACGTCCCCGTGCTTTTCTAATGAGCAAATACAAAAATGTTTTTCGCCGTGTTCTTTTTGTAAAAGTAATACTAAATTGTAATAATAAGTATAGTATAAATAAGAATGTAAATAATAATAATAACAGACCAATAATTAATTAAAAGAACAATAATTAAATAGACATATTAAAATAGTAATTTATTTATATAAATTGTTATTATTTATTTATTTATTTATTTATTTTTCCTCAAGATTCTCTCGGTCACCATCCAGGACTTGACCAGAGTCCTTGGGAGTGTGCAGTCCCACAAAGCACAGTCTTCTGAGTTTCAAAAGCACTTGGCTTACCTGGGATCTTTTCCAAGTATTGTTGGAATCCTTTCTTCATGCGTCCCAGGGCTCCTATCTCAACTGCCCATGTGTTCTCGTGTTCCAGGATCTGCAGATGTCTATTCCCAGGCTCTTGTACTTAATGAGCTTGTCGTTGTCTTTGTCCACTACATTGTGGTCTACTGGTATTGTGACATCAGACACATCTTGTCCTTCTTCTTGTGGACAATGACGTCTGGGTGGTTTGTACTAATGGTCAAGTCGGTAAACACATCTTTGGGACAATGATGGTACATGATGGTACAGAGTTGTTTTTGTTCACTACTGGTTGTGGGACATTCTTATACCACTTGTTGGGCACTTCAACACCAAGTTCTTTTCAAATCATCCAATGGATATAGCTTGCGACCTTGTCATCTCGCTTCTTATAGTCTGTACCAGCAAGTGTGGAGCAACCGGAAATTATATGACTAATATTATTATTATTATTATTATTATTATTATTATTATTATTATTATTATTATTATTATTATGTCTGGTCATGTTTCTGCTGCTGTTCTGGATATTCTCAAGTTCATGATTAAAACTACTGATACCAAACACAACCTCAATCTGTGTAAAATCTGTTTGTTCATCAGGTTCATCAAAACTGTCAATTTTCCTATTTATCTTGCTTTAGAATCAGAATCAGAATCAGAAATCTCTATGGTTATAATTTAACATTCAATCAGGTCTGTACTATTATTACTATAAAAATGTTGATATAGTTGGTTTTATATAAACAAAAATAAAATATCTAACATTTTATCTTATGTTATGCTCTTTTAAATGTATTCCTTTTAACATAACAAGTTGAAGATGATCAAACGATCATCTTTTTTTACAGTATGTTTTAATGTGATAATTTTTACAAAAAACCTGTGACTCATTTGACTTTATATTAATATTGAGACTGACATTACTCAAGGTAATGTGCATCTGATTAGTTTTAATATGTTTCCCAGCAAGAGTTAGCAAAATGTGATGTAATATTCTTGTTTTTTATACTCTCTTTGTCCGTATTTGCCATTTTAAGAGTACCTTTTGTTTATAATTCACTGATGTAATGCGATTCACTGTTGCAATATTTATCATGCAGATGTTCAAAGGTTGTTAATAATTTCCTTTCATTTTCATCCATTTCGGGGAATAAAACACTGCTAAAAGACTTGATTTCTGAAACAGTGCTGCTGTTCAAAGGCAAATGTTTCTGTGACAGATGGTTTGGTTCATGAAACGGATCCATCATAATTAAAAAAAAAAAAAAAAACTTTTTTCAACTAGCAAACTTTTTAGATTAAAAATAATGGTAGGTTTGATGTTACTCAAATTATGTTCAGTCGTACTTCCTTGCTATAGCAAATAAATTGTGTTATAGAAACCTTTAAGTCTCATAAATGTTGGTCTGAATATTCACTTTGAGTGAATTTGAAGCAAAACTGTCATTTTTTATTATTTGCTTTTTTGTGGTTGTATCTCCTGATTCGACTGTTTTTTTTTCTTTGCAGAAATCAAAGAAGAAGTGTTTGCAAATGTCGCCAAAAATCGATAATCAAATACCGTACCATCTGATTAATGATATAGCTAATACAGACCCTGATTCACACTTGTTTTCAGGACTCTGGACTTGTGTTATCATGGGTTCCCACTGTGTATAGTTCCTGTTTCTCCTTATTTGTTTTTGTTCCTATTCTCCTTTTGTCTAATTAGTTATCCCATGCACCTGTGTTTCCAATCACCCCGTCTGTTCCAGTCCTTGTGTTCATTATTCGTTGGGTCTACTCTTTGTTATGTGTGTTTGCTCTTTCGCTGCTGTGGATGATCCCTTGTATTCTTCTATTAAAGACTGTTTACATTTACTCAGCATGTTTCTAAGACAGCGTACATTTGCCAAGATGTTTAACTGTTGTTGTTTTCACCTTTTGTATAATTGTGTTTGATTTATTTACTTAAACATAAAATTGAACACGGAATACATACATGGAGCATGATGGTGTACACTAGCAAACACGTGATAAGGAAATCATCGCTTCAGCGTTTAAAGCAGAAAATGTCGTTTGTGATAACAGTGCTACTTTTACCCGATAGGGTGCGCTAACAGATGGGCTTTAAATGTCAGCAGATAAAACAGCATCACAGCCTTAGCAACCGTTGATTGTAAAATTAATGTGAAAATGTGAATATGTTATAAGTCAAAACTCACCTTTTATTTATTGGATTGATTTGTTCAACTGCATTTCAACATTCATCAAAAGAAAATGCAGTGAATTACTAAATTATACTAACAACAGCAACATTGAAGCTAATCTAAAGCTGATCTAAATATGCTCATTTTGTTATTGTTTCTCTCTATATGTGTCAAGACGTTTCTCATCTTGTTTTTTTCCCCCTCATAGATTAAAGACTCTTTAACACCCTTTCACAGTAGCAGAACAGGAAGATACTTCTCACCTACAAACTAAACACATCAGTGAATACCCGCACTCATCTACAAAATGTTTGTCCACCCAACAGATCAAACCATATTTCTCAAGAAAAGCAACCACAGCAGTTTTCAGTTTGACTCAGAAGATAAAGCTGGTTACTGTGAGATGGCAGATGGTTTTAACTTTATACTTTGGTCTTTCCATTCACTAGCATTAAACTGCACAAATGCACAAATCAATTTTAAAATCACTAATGCGGTTTTGCTTCACTTTACAATAAAATACAGATTGTGAATTATTAACACAATGTTCTTTAATGTTGGACAAAATTAGCTTAATTTTTACTTTAACTCATGTACTGAATCAGGAATCAGGCAGCTAAAAAACAAAAGTATGTTAAATGATAAAAATAAAGATTTTATATATTATTATTATTATTTTTAAGAACAGCTAAAGTCTAAAGGGGCAGATGAACTGTAACATATGCAAATGTAGTTTGTGAATAAGGAGGGTCAAACCCCATCCTGGGAGGATTCACATGTAGTGAATTTAATGTTTTTAGCAGATCGTCTTATTAGAACGGAGACTGAACAATTGAAGAAAATGTTTCGTATGTTTGTTGTCTTCTGTTTGTGCTGGTGCCATCTGACTGGTAAGTTATAACAACATTTTTATGGTTTACTAATTATTTTATTTTATTTTATTTTCTGAAATAACCACTACATTTTACTACATTTACTATACTACATTTTACTATTTTCAATTTACCATTTAGGTAAGAATATGTACCTTCACAATGCTAATATGAACCTTTAGGGAAAAACAAGGTACAAAAGTGCATTTTTTGAAAGGGTACTGCACCATATTGTATCAAATGAATCACGAGTATCGTGAAATTTACTAACTTTGAATGTAGTTTGAATCTGCAGTTTAACATTAGCATGATTGCTATAGCTCCAGTATCCAATGTGTTCTTAATTTGGTGCTAGTTATCTGTCTTTTTTTTTTTTGACATTATTAATATATGTTCAGGCAATCCTTAAGTTTTCTCAGTCGATTTGTTTCTAACAGTCTCTTTTTATAAATTGCACACGACAGTTTCCAGAAAAGACAATTGACTTTTTACACATTTTATGTCATTTTATCTGCAAGAGCTGCTTACATCAGAGAGAAAGTTTATGTTAGTCAATCTGAAAGGAAATTATATAATAACCTTTTTTGTTTGTTAATTAATTATAGTGGTGAATCCAATACAATATAGACAATAGTAACATATTTTTTTTTACAGGTTAGGATTGTAATACCTGATTTGTTAATCTGTGTTTAAAATTAGGTAGTGTATCTCACTCTCAATGTTTGTCTCCGACGCATCTGACACAACAAATCTTTGTGTTTCCACTGCTGAGTATCATCATGTGCACATGTAAATTATAAAATCTACAGCAGATTTCAAATTTTGTAAACCAACAGAGGCCTTAATCTGTGAAAAATCTGTTTGTTCATCAGGTGTGTTTGGTGAGTCAGTGTCAGTGATGGAGGGAGATTCTGTCACTCTAAACACTGATCTTACAGAAATACATAAAGATGAAGACATGCTGTGGATGTTTGGAGCTGAAAAGTCTCTCATAGCTAAAATTAAAAAATGGAAGCCAATCTTCTCCACAAATGATAGTCCTAATGGAAGATTCAGGGACAGACTGAAGCTGGACAATCAAACTGGATCTCTGACCATCACAAACATCACAACGCAACATGCTGGACTCTATCAACTAGATATCAGTGGACGGAAAAGGTCATCAAAAATATTTAATGTTTCTGTCTATGGTGAGTAGACATCATTTGATCATTTGTCCAAATATTCACATATTCATGTTTTATTTGACTGGAACTGTTTACATTTTACATAGATTTAAGTTTTGAGTATGTTAGATGACAATCTCACTCACTCACTCTCATATACTAAATATTTACTCAAGACATTAAACCAAAAAATTTTTAAATTATTATTCCTTTTCTATAGTCTTTTTTTTTTTTTTTTTTTTTTTTTGCTTTAACAAACAAATGTATTTCTGAAAACAGAAAAAAACATCAACATAAGTTGATGTCAGATAATTAGAGACTGCCCTTGTTTCGGCTCTTTTTTATCATTTGTCTTGTGTGCGAAAAGACCCTCATGTTTATTCCGGCAAAGCCAGTTTTTTATTTAAATTTTTTATTAGGAGTGCAAAACATACAACATGGTGAACACAGAAAAAAAAAAAAAAAAAAAAAACACACCAACAACAAAAGAGCAATGATAATAAATGAAAATAGGCAAACATTACAATCTGAATAATAATAATAATGGTATTAGCATGTTTAGAAATAATAGAAATAACCAGAAATAGAAATAATCGAAGTAACAACAACAATAATAATGCTAAAGATAGTGATGATAATGATGATATTGTGTGATGACAGTAACAGTAATATCAGTAATAACAGCAATAATAATAATAATAATAATAATAGTAGTAGTAATAATAACAACAATAATACTAAAGATGGTGATGATGACAACAGTAATATCAATATGATATATGTTGTGATGATGGTAACAGTAATATCAATAATTTCAATAATATTAGCAGTAATAATAATAATAATAATAATAATAATAATAACAATACTAAAGACAATAATATTTTGTGATGATATGTGATTTTAACATCAGTATCCATAATAATAATAATAATAATAATAACAACAACATAATAACAATAGTACTTATACAAATATATTTATATAAAGGGGAAATTTAATACTGAACCATACCCAACACATAGCACACCTATCCTAGCTTCTGTTTCAGTGTGCGTTTTGTTTCCCCTCCATTCAAGGCAACATTATATACACTATATGTATATGTATGTAAGCTTAAGCTGAGGTGGTGCATTAAAAGAAGAGTGTGGTGCATTAAAATCAACATGAGTGGTATTTGTTGGGTGCAGTTTTATTTTATGTATATGTATACATTTTTAATTACGTATATGCAATGTTATAATCTTCATTAAAGCGTTACCGTCCATACAAAACATCATCCCATCAACTTATTATTGCTCAATGTTTCTATGATATTAATAGTGATACAAATAATTAAATCATCAACAACACTAATAATAATAATAATAATAATAATAACAATAACACTCATATTACTAATACCTTATATAAATATGTATAATATTTTGTGAATACATAATTAAGATAGGTGTGTCAGATTTGTAAGAGTTGAGTGAGGTCTGATGTTGAATGTTGTGGTTCTGGTGTATAGTTGTAAGGAAGTGAAAAATATTCTAGGGAGATGTATTCTGTGAGCAAATTTTTCCAATGTGTTATATGAATGATGTTTCGGGATTTCCAGTTGAAGAAGATAGTTCCCTTCCGAAGGGAACTCTCACTGCGTCCTCTAGAGGGCGCTTTTGGGGAACGCTGCAGCGTGCCTCGAGTCTGAAGAATGCATAGAAAAACTACATGAAATGGCCGGCGCCAGCGTATGACGTCACCGCGGCGCGTCAGTCGCTGCCGTTGCGTCACTACCGGGCGACCATAACATAAAGAGGCGCCCGTGCAACACAATACATCTTCGCTGTCTTCAGCTTTCCCGGTTTGGATGTGCATGGGAAGAAACGGTAAGAATCCTTTCTTTGAACTACTATCATGGCAAGCACTAGCAAGTCGTTTAAACGGTGTGTTCATCCGTGTCCGCGTTATTTGACACCTGATGACACACATGATCTTTGCGATATTCTGTTTGGGCTAAGAGCACACACGCGATGTCCTTGAGGGGGCATTGTGTATACATTATGAGCGCTTCTCTATGAAGAAGCTCCGGTCTCGTCTGTCTCTCTTTCTGAGGAAAGATGAGCGTCCACTTGCCCCTCGCGGTTCGGGTCCTGCCGTTGCCGAGGCACGGAGGAAACTGAGCTCGTGGGGCTCGCAAGTGGAACTGGCTGACGATCTTGAGAGGGGTCTCTCTCTCTCGCCAGCCGGAGACGACGACAGGCTCCTAGCTGATGATGGTGCGTTATCGCTGACGTCATCAGATCCAGGAGCAAGTGCTCTTTTGGGTTCCACCCAAGAAGAGCAGGAAATGCTAGAGATGGATGAAGACGCTGAGGCTGAATCCTCTCTACCTTCCTGCCCTGCATACGAAGAGCTGCCAGAGGTTATGGACCGCACCACGGCCAGGCTTGTCCTGCTGTGGAAGCGGGCTAGAAAGATAGCGCCGCGGGGTCGCCTTGACGAGCGATATCTTTTCAGGCCATAACCATCCAGTTCTGGTGAGTCTCCCATTCCTCCCCGATCTTCATACTGAAATCGAGAGGGTCTGGGAAAAGCCGTACGCGGCGCGCATTCATAGTTCGTCCATTGCGAACTATGCTAGTATCGAGGGTTTGCGCGACCACGGCTATGAGAGGACGCCCCTTGTGGAAGAGATGCTATCTCTCCACAGGGCGGGCTTTCTCTCTCAAGACTCCCTCTCTGCCTTCTCCGGCCCTGCTGAACGGCAGAGCGTATGCAGCAGCAGGTCAGGCGGTGGGTGCACTGCACACCATGGCAGTGCTCCAAGCCTACCCAGCCGATCTGCTGAAAAATCCTTTATCCCTCGAAGGTCCAGGTCTCAGCCCGAACACCACAGGGGTCCTGCTCCGCCTCCTTCTGAGGAACGGAGGTAGGTGCAGAAGGCTAGTGTTGCATCCCGCGCTCCTCCCCCGCCTGCGAGCAGGTCTAGGAGGTGACGCGGATCGAGAGGTGACAGACAGGATTTCAGGGAAGTCATCCAAGCGAGACAAAATTCTCGCAGGGGTCAGAGTAATACCTCTCCTTCCCTCGGTCCAGTCGGGTCGCCATATTAATTCCCCTGTCTCCATTTAAGCTTCCTGCACTCCCCGGACCCATGATGTCCCTTGGGGGTTCTACCTGTATAGAACCCTAATTTTCGGACGGTCTGGAATCAGGCGGTCTCTAAAAAAAAAAAAAAAAAAAACCCACCTCTTTCTATGAAACAGGATGCTTTTAAATGGGTGAGTATGATCCATTTTTTACGTGAAGGAACTTCATACTGTCTCAGACCTGTGTATGTTTTTCTCTATTCACAGAAGAAATACGACGAGTCTACGGCAGACGCCCCCTCTGATCCTATGGATTAAGGTTACGGCAGTGTTTGCCCTCTCCACTCCACAGGCTGTGCGGTAAACCAACCCTTACAGCATATATTACACATAGGACCTCTGTCCTCTTCAAGGTAAGCTCCCTAAGTTTTTCTTAGGTTTGCCCTTGGTATGTTTATGCTGTCCTTTGCAGGCCTAGTGTAGACTTATGTCCTGTTGAGACAGGAGCATAACTCCCTAGTTACGCCCCCTTATGGCTGGATAGGCGTGTTGCCTGCAGGGTTTGGGTTGCGTGTTGTGTTTTTCCCTCAGAAAAGGAATGTGGAAACATCTCAACGGAGCACCCCTCCCTTCCGGTTGTATGGTGGTGTCCGTCTACACAACACTCGTTCCAGCACAATCGGGCTTCCCCCTTCAGTGGTTAAACGAGCAAAAGGAAATTTTTCCTTTCTCCCTAGGTAAGCATCTTAAGATATTTATATTTAAGATTGCACTAGTATGTTTAACTCTGTTGCAGACGGCATGCGTGCGAGGATCCGCTTCGTGTCCTCTCCTAAATACGGTTTCTATGGAAACTGAGTGTCTACACCTGTTGAGACAGGTGTTCACTTACATAGGAGTACCAGCAGTCCGGAGTGCTCGCTGCGGACTCGGAGCAGGTTTGGTTGCTCCCTTTTCTGCGGAAAAGGTTTTTTATTTGAGCACCACCTGGTGACACGCTTTCCAGCTGGGGTCTTGATTCTCGGTGTGCGCTCCTCTTTCTGAGGAAAGGGTTTTTATCTGAGCGCTACTTTGAGACTCTCTTCAAGTCGCCTCATTCTAAGCCTGAGGGCTGAAGCAGCACTTGATGTAGGATCTACACCCAGGCTGTCGAATGTCTCCCCTACAGAGGGTTTGAGCATCCTTCGGTGTTTAACACCTTAGAAAGCCGTCACTTTAGGATCGATTCTCGCTCCCCAGGCCTAGTTCCACTTCCCTTTCTGAGGAAAGGTTTACGAAGTGTCTGAACTAGGAAGCTGCCCTTATTCATTTCGGAGCTTCCCAGAAACTTTCAAGGCAAACAGTGCTCCCCTTTCTGAGGAATGGGTTTGTTAAGGTTAAGAGCTCACGTTCCTCCCTGTGCGCAGGATTGCTGGAACGGACCTGAGCTCCCCTAATCCAGGGTTTCCTTCAGAGCAACTTCCCAGGACTGAGTGCTCCCCCTTCTGAGGAATGGGTTTGTTAAGGTTAAGAGCTCACGTTCCTCCCTGTGCGCAGGATTGCTGGAACGGACCTGAGCTCCCCTAATCCAGGGTTTCCTTCAGAGCAACTTCCCAGGACTGAGTGCTCCCCCTTCTGAGGAATGGGTTTGTTAAGGTTAAGAGCTCACGTTCCTCCCTGTGCGCAGGATTGCTGGAACGGACCTGAGCTCCCCTAATCCAGGGTTTCCTTCAGAGCAACTTCCCAGGACTGAATGCTTCCTCCCTCCTGAGGGTAGGAATCTACCAGGGACAGACCTTTGAGAGTTATGGACCTGCTACAAGGATGTTGGCGTGCCCCCTTTCCAGGGTTCACTTATAAGAGCACCACTCCTTGGTGGCCAAGTTCTCCTCCCTGTTTCCCAGGGTAGGAGCTTGACCTTCATGCTTCAGGTTTCTACTCTCCAGCCTTTATTCTGGATGTATGCTCCCCTCTATGAAGGGTAACAGTGAGAGCATTCGCTCCTGTTCGGTTGTGCAGCTCCCCTTCTGGGAAGGGTCTTCTATGAGCGCCAACCCACCTTCGTGAGATTGCCAGACCTTCATACAGGTCGCGTGGACCGGGCTGTGCACGCTTCCCCTTTTCATTAAGGGTTCCCTAAAAGACAGCAGTGCCCCCTTCTGGAGAAGCGATCCTCCCTGTGGATCAGGGTCAGGATTTTTGTCCTCTACTGTCGTCCACTATTGCAGGATGGTCTCAGCTCCATGTTCTTCTCTGTTGACAGATAGCTTGCGAGCTTCTGTCCAGGGGAGGGTTAGTGTGGCAATCCCCTCACCTTCAGGGTTATCCCCTTTCCGTCTCTTCAGACGGCATGGAGCTGATAGTGAAACCCTCTGGGAAAACACTCTCCTTAAATCCGATCATGTCGGTAAGCGTCCCACGCTATGCCTGGGCGTCTTCCAGTTAAAACCACAAGTGTGGTAAGTGCACACACACCTGGGGCACTTCTATAAAATCCACGTGTTGGTAGGTTCCCACCAAGTTTGGGTTCCTCTTTTAAATCCTTTTTTGGTATGGGTCACACGTTTTGCCTTGTTCCCATCTATTGGAGTCGGCTCACAACCCCGGTTCCCTGGGTTCGACTCCTTTGATACCTTAGCTGATGTCTGCTGACCATCCACTATTAGGGCGCGCCACTACTAGTGGCCCTTTGAACGGACCCAGGACAGGTTTCTGCCCTCATATGGGAGCCAGTTCCTGAGGGAACTAGGCCCTATGTTGCGGTAGTTTCTGATTCTGACAAGTCTAAGTTTCCATCGAAGCTTAGCCGTTTCCCTCAGAAGGAATTACTATAATTCCAAGCCTGAGCTGTGCCCTGGGTTCTACCCAGTCTGGTAAGTGGGTAACAGGTCAGGCCTCTGGCCGGGAGGGGTAACGTTTTGACAGCCGTCACCACGTCCTAGTAGGGGCAATTCCTCTCAGAATTGTTGCTTAGTGCTCGCTGGCTTAGCATGCACTCCCCTCAGCATGGCAGTGTTGGTATACCGTTCCCCAAAAGCGCCCTCTAGAGGACGCAGTGAGAGTTCCCTTCGGAAGGGAACGTCTCAGGTTACGTATGTAACCCTAGTTCCCTGAGAATAGGGAACGAGACACTGCGTCCTCTAGGCTTCTTCGCCATGCTTCGGACGATAAAGCTTCAGACTTTGAAGATGTATTGTGTTGCACGGGCGCCTCTTTATGTTATGGTCGCCCGGTAGTGACGCAACGGCAGCGACTGACGCGCCGCGGTGACGTCATACGCTGGCGCCGGCCATTTCATGTAGTTTTTCTATGCATTCTTCAGACTCGAGGCACGCTGCAGCGTTCCCCAAAAGCGCCCTCTAGAGGACGCAGTGTCTCGTTCCCTATTCTCAGGGAACTAGGGTTACATACGTAACCTGAGACGTTTTCTTGGCAATGGCTAGAGCTATGAGGAGTATCCTTTGGTTTGTTTTTTCCTGACTAAGTGTTGATAGATCGCCCAGTAGACAGAGTGAAGGGGAGAATGGGATCCCCTTCTATATTCATTTTTATTCTCTTTTTTTTTTAGCTCGTCTGCCAGTTCCTGTCATCAGCAGTAACTGTCCATCATCATCATCATCTTGTTCACTGGTGTGTTCAGTGGTGAATGTGGGTCACGTGACTCTTTCCTGGTACAAAGGAAACAGTTTATTGTCCAGCATCAGTGCGTCTGATCTCAGCATACCTCTGGAGGTGGAATATCAGGATAAAAACACCTACAGCTGTGTGATCAACAATCCCATCAGAAACCAGACTCAACATCTGGACATCAGCAAACTCTGTCACTCATGTTCAGGTAGGGCAGCGCTGACATTAGTGATCATTTATTGACCTGATCTCTGCATTTTGTTGCAGATCAGACTGATGCATTCACGTTCTCTATTATTATAGTGCAGGACAGACACTCTACTTCAGATTATTCAGTCTTTGTGTCTATGATTGTGATCTCTGCTGCTGCTGCATCTCTGTTGGGTGTAACTGCTCTCAGGTTCTTCTGGTTCTGCTGGAGATGTAAAAACAATGATCAAGAAGGCAAGTGTTATGGTTTTAACAAGTGTTATAACAAATAGTAAAAAGTATCATTATAATAACAGCACACTACATGTTTTAATCAGTTGATAGCCTATATTATAATTTTTCAATTTATGTAACACCATTTACCTAAATAATATGTGACCCTGGACCACAAAACCAATCTTAACTCGCTGTGGTATATTTGTAGCAATAGCCAAAATTACATTGTATGGGTCAAAAATATTGATATTTCTTTTATGTCAAAAATCATTAGGAAATTAAGTAAAGATCATGTTTCATGAAGATTTTTTGTAAAATTACAACTGTAAACCTATCAAAATGTAATTTTTGATTAGTAATATGCATTGTTAAGAACTTAATTTGGACAACTTTAAAGGTGTTTTTCTCAGTATTAAGATTTTTTGCACCCTTAGATTTCAGATTTTCAAATAGATGTATCTCGGCCAAATATTGTCATATCCTAACAAACCACATCAATAGAAAGCTTATTTATATAGCTTTCATGTGTTGTATATATCTCAGTTTTGTACAATTTTACCTTATGACTGGCTTTGTGGTCCAGCGTCACATATGTGTTTATTGGTTTTTGTGACGATCTGCCCTGAGCAGTGCTTTACTTGTCTCATGCATGCAGAAAACTGTTTCTTTATTCACTGTTTTACTCTGCTAGTAGTGTGTGGAAAAGTAACATTGTCTTATAAAATGTGTAATTGCCATTTTTAAAACTGCAGCATTAAATATATTTAATTAATTGTGTTTTTTAACACTTCAACTTTGACAGTTCTAAAATTGAAATCCTAAAATAAGATGAGTTGTGTTTTGTAGTTTTAATCTCTAACTGTTGTTCAAACAGATCAGACTTATAAAGACGAGATCACTTTTGCTGTTATGCTTCATGGTCCGTTCTACGAACGTAATGCACATAAATCCGTAAGTCATTGATTTCTAATTTATGTTGTGTGTGTTTGTATCATTTCAGCAGTGAGTCAGATGTAGATGTGTGCGCTTGTGTTTCCGTCTGTATAATGAACAAGTACTTAGCCATTAATACATTTGTAAAACAATTGAGAAAACAGGATAGTATAATAAATGAATACACTTTTATTAAAGTGTCACAGACAGCAGGGGGAAATAATAATAACAACAACAACAACAACAACAACAACAACAACAATAATAATAATAATAATAATAATAATAATAATAATAATAATAATAATAATAATAATAATAAAAACATATTAACATATAATTGTGCAAAAGAAAGGACAATAATAGTCTAACTTTTAAAGAAAGAAGAGAACTTATATACAATCAAACTACTACATTTTGGCACAAATTCATTTATTAAATTCCTCACTTTGGGCTAATATCAATAAAATATTGGTCATATTTTTGTTGATATTTATGCATTTACATTTAAAATGTTATTTTTACACAGAAAACTGAAGAGGAGGATGAAGTCATAGAGTATGTGTCCGTCAGTATGAGAATATAATCAAACTTGCATCTGTTTTTAAAGAGTATTTTGATGTGATCATTTTACTTGGAATCTCCTGTGACTCCCGTGAGTTTATGATATCAATATTACTATATATTAATGCATATAAATTAATATTCATATGCATCTAATTTCTATACTCTTTTTTTTCATAGCAGTGCTAGTTTCAGTCTTTTTTAAGTTAGTAGAGTTAGTAGAAAAAAAATATTTGATAACCCACTTTTTAATATAATATTGTATCTTTGTCAATATTTGTGAGTCATTTTAAGAATACAATTCAATGTATGATTTACTGTTGTAATATTTATGGTATCATTCAGATGTTCATGGGTTATTTTTAATTTAGTTTTCATCAGTATTGGGGAGTAACTAAAAGGAGAATTACTTTTAAGAGACATTATAAGATAAGAGTGCTGATTTCAAAGACAAAGCGCAGTAACCACGTGTTTATGTGATGGATTTGGTTCAAAATTCAATAAAAAAACAATGGTTTAACAACTTCAGCAATTTTTCCTCACTTTCAGTATTTCTTTGTCTCCGTGCAAAAGTTAACCCTCATGTTTCTCTAGATTAAACTTCAAAGTGGTTCATGACAGCAGAACAGGAAGAAACTCTTTACATACAAACCAAACACACATGTGCACACTCTCACACATGATGTCTGTCCATCCAACAGATCAAACCACACGTCAGAAGAAAGAAAGAAAAGAAAAAAAACAGCCACTTTCAGTTTGACTCAGAAGCTGAACTTCAGTTAAACTGTTACACTCTCAGAGAAAAAAAAAGTGCAAAAGCTGTTAACGGAACGGTACCTTTTCAAAAGGTACTTCTATTCACCATTTGTGGGTTAATGTGACACTCTCCTGGTATTAAGGAAACAGCATCAGTGTTTCTGATGTCAGCATCAGTCTCTCTCGACTTCTGGAGGTGGAAGCTGGAGTTCCCCTTCAGTCGAATCACTTTGACGTTACATTGGGATCTTGCTTGAGAGACCAATCATCTCTGAGCCTTATTCAAAAGGCCAATTGAAAATTGGCGAGTGGACGTGAGTGCCGGCCACGCCCCCGTACATACGGGTATATAAGATGGCGGCGCGCACCACTCAGTTAGACTTTTTGCTTCAGAGCCAATGGTCCTCTTGACTGCTACTACAAAGAAGAAGAGTTCTTCAGAGTTCATGCTCCCTCCTGCTGGTGCGCTGCCAAAACTAAAAGAGTGTTTCACAGAAAGAGCATTGTTTGGCAGCCGCCAGCGTGATCCTGCGGGCGGCCGTTTTCACAGTCATATAAAGCCTTTGCATTTCCAGCGAGCAGCCCCGGCGAGTGCACTTTGCCCCCGCGGCGCCTCCCTGGGCAACCAGGATCACAAAAGAGCAATTTCTAGCGGCCGTTTCAGACGTTCTTTT
>NC_133367.1:17206872-17224009 GCF_049309525.1 Garra rufa | reverse complement strand
GTTCCTCTCGAGGAGAGGACCCACAGAGATGCACGATTGCAGTAGTGCTTTCCTTCCTGCAAGAGAAGTTGGAGCGCAGGCTGTCCCCTTCAACTCTTAAAGTGTACGTTGCTGTCATTGCAGCGTACCATGATGCAGTAGATGGATCATCCCTGGGAAAGCACCAAATCATCGTGAGGTTCCTGCAGGGCGCGAGGAGGATTAACCCTCCCAGACCGCGCCTTGTACCCTCTTGGGACCTCTCCGTCACCCTCCGCGGCCTACGGGAGGCCCCCTTTGAGCCACTTGCATCAGTTGAGCTGAAATTTCTGTCTCTCAAGACAGCGCTCCTGACTGCCCTGGCCTCCATCAAGAGGGTAGGGGACCTACAAGCCTTCTCTGTCAGCAAAATGTGCCTTGAGTTCGGGCCCGGAGATTCTCACATCATCCTGAGACCGGTTATGTGCCCAAGGTTCCCACCACGCCCTTCCACGATCAGGTGGTGAACCTTCAAGCTCTGCCCCCGGAGGATGCAGACCCAGCTTCTGCGCTGCTCTGCCCTGTTCGTGCTCTGCGCTTATACGTAGACCGTACTCGGCACTTCAGACGCACCGAGCAGCTCTTTGTCTGCTTCGGAGGTCAGCAGAAAGGGAATGCTATCTCCAAACAGAGGTTGGCCCATTGGGTGGTAGATGCCATCTCCCTGTCTTATCTATATCAGGGAGAGCCATGCCCCTTAGGTGTTCATGCCCACTCCACTAGGAGTGTTGCTTCATCCTATGCGTTGGCTCATGGCACCTCACTAGCAGATATCTGTAGAGCTGCGGGCTCGGCGACACGTAATACCTTCGCTAGGTTCTACAACCTCCGCGTAGAGGCCGTATCCTCCCGTGTCTTAACATAAGACTTAAGCGAGCGTGCGAGAGGATGGCTGGTATCGGCTTGCTGTGCCATTCCCGCGTCCGCCTGCCAGCACGTAGGGTTGTGTGTAATGCGGCGTCAGGGTTGTGGCCTTTTCCATGGGTCTGGTTCCCAATGAAACGTCGAAGTGATTCGACTGAAGGGGAATGTCTAGGTTACGTACGTATCCCTCGTTCCCTGAAGGAGGGAACGGAGACGTTACATTCCCCTGCCACGACCTGATGTCGCGCTGACGCCGGCTCGATCGGCTCTTCAGCGAAAGCCTAACTGAGTGGTGTGCGCCACCATCTTATATACCCACATGTACGGGGGCGTGGCCGGCACACACGTCCATTCGCCAATTTTCAATTGGCCTTTTGAATAAGGCTCAGAGATGATTGGTCTCTCAAGCGAGATTCCAATGTAACGTCTCCGTTCCCTCCTTAAGGGAACGAGGGTTACGTACGTAACCTAGACGTTATTTTTATATAAAGTGTGTATATCCGCTTCTTAAAGCGCCTTCTGGTGTTCAAAATAAAGCACCATGTCTGAAACAATAATAATTGGGTTATCTGGTGCTTTTTTATTGCTCAAAAGAGCAAATCTTAAACTACAGTCCAAGAAGATTTTTTATCCTGTGTCTGCCTCTGGTGGATATCATTAGCATTTTGGCCTTCAAGAAGGTACTGTAAAGTTGTTTTGTATTGGATATTTTTTATATTAAATGGCATGTCATCACAAACTAGCAACATATGATTTACCTTGTTCAGAATATGCAAATAAAACATAACTTTAAAAGTTACTATGGTATTTTTTTTTTTATAATTGTTTTAAGAAAAAAAAAATGAAAACTCAAAATGGCAATTCAAACAAGGGCAATCAAAGTTACAACATTTAACATA
Organism: Garra rufa; assembly: GCF_049309525.1. Classification (NCBI taxonomy): domain Eukaryota; kingdom Metazoa; phylum Chordata; class Actinopteri; order Cypriniformes; family Cyprinidae; genus Garra; species Garra rufa. Next base: position 17,222,228 of record NC_133367.1, on the reverse strand, counting down.
GCCTTTATTGTTAATACATTCATTTAAACACTGAACATAACTTGTTTCAGCAAAGTGTTTCACCAACTTCAAAATAATCATTACATTTTAAGATCATTAAGGCTGATTTGCTTCTGCTTTTGCTCGACACATTAAAAGCCATGCTATTTACAGCTGATCCAAAAACATTCTTAAATCACGATACATTTCCTTGAAAATTAACAAGATAAACAGCCGGTTCCTCCTCCTCACAGCAAATAAATTTAGATCAGTTGGTTAGTTTAATCATTATCCTGTAAAGAAAACACACACACACACACACACACACACACACACACACACACACACACACACACACACACACACACACACACACACACACACACACACATATTGACAAATGGTAAAAGTTATCAGAATTGATGTTTCATTTACACAAACATGTAAATGAATTGTGTATGTGTATGTGTTTACCTTTCCTGTTTCAGAAAGGTGTTAATGAGCAGCACTTCATTAATTACATTATTGTTGTAATTCTTATATTGCACACAGGACTTATATTTCTTATATCTCTTATATTTCTCAGGAAATAGAAAAGAGATATCTGTGTGTCTGAAAATGTAATTAATATTTTGTGTGAAAAGAAATGTTGTGTTCTTGAAATATATTTATTTATATTTATTATTTTATATCTTGTTATACCAATAAAATTTTGTGTGAAAAGAAGTGCTGTGTTTTTGAAATACATTTAAATTTGTTATTTTAAGACTTCTTAGTATGACATTTTATCTAGATTTAAGATTTATTTTATGTTTAGATGCACATTTTGCTAATTTAAGTTAATAGAGACAAATAAATCAATAAGATTTATAAATTTACATAAATTAGTCAAACTTTATTATTATTATTATTATTATTATTATTATTATTATTATTATTATTATTATTATTATTATTATTATTATTATTATTATTTGTAAGTGGCCACTAGAGGTCGCTAGAGGTAATTTAGTCACAGTCAGGTTATTCATGTGACAGGGTTGGTGGCTGTTTAACCCAGGAACCTGCATAGTTGCTCTTTACTTTCACCTGTTTGATTTCTCTCTTCTAAGAAGTTCAGTGACACATGTAAGTTATAATTCAGGTTGTGCACTACTGATGCTGGTCACTGTATTGTTGTTTTTAGTTGCATCAACATTTGTCTTCTTTGTGTGCTGTTTAGCCTAGAGACCACAAAGCCAGCAGCTAATATATAAGGCAGCAAGTTTAAAGTTTGCACCCTTGGTGAGCGGAGCGAGGTGTGTATTTTTTTAGTTCCATGTTTAATAGATGAATACCCCTTAATTATATAAGATGTCTACATTTATTGTTTCTGAATATAGTTTGTGTCTTGTATCAAAGGGTTTCATATGTTAATAAACAAATTATTGTTCATGTTTTGTTATTCTAAATGGCTTTAAGGATCATTTAATGTGTATGACTTACATACAAATGTTTTATGACGCACTGTAAAAGGTTTGAGGATTTTTTTGTACATTTGTGTTATGCCAAAGGTTTGTTTACCAGCTATTTGTGTGTTTACCTCTAGTTTTCACGGTGCTCATGCTGCTTACAGAAGAATAAAATTAATTGCACCCGTTAGAGACTCTCTGCCTGATGTTTAAGAAGCCAAGGGCTGCTACATTATTATTATTATTATTATTATTATTATTATTATTATTATTATTATTTATTACATAATTAATTGGATTATTTAAATTTGTTCATAAAAACAGACAGGTTAATGCGGTGACCAAAAATTGAAGTGGGGGGCACAGATAGTAAGCTTTCACATTGCTTGCTAAGTCTAGAAATTTACATAATCATCAAGTAAGGATTCATCCTAATAAAGAGAAAATAATATGACAAGTATTAGAAACACACACACGTTTAAGGGTGAGTAATGTTCTTATCAAGTATTTATGTAGGTATTTACGGTGGGACATAGAACTACACATTATATTAGTTGAAAATAAAGCATTATAAAAAAACTATTTACGTAATTCCGTTTGTAACAGAAATGATACTATGCTTAAAATAACCAATCATAATCTTGATGCCAGTATCTTGCGCATCAAAACAAGCATTTACTTCCATTATGGTTAAACTCGCACTAGCATTAACATCCACTTGGTGGCGCTTGATAGTGTGTCAAGCTCCGCCCATTAGATCCAGCGAGGTGGAGCTGGAGCTCTAGCTCCTCCCATTTGGCTCTGCAGCGAGCACCACTTGGCGCATTTGTAAGCTTATGACAGCCACAGACTAATAAATTACCCCACAGATTCAACACGAAACTCTTGCTAAAACAGAATAAAGTTCATAATTATGCTGAGGCTTTGTAGTTTAATACAATGTGTAGCAAAGCAAAGGCTTACATGATCAAAAATACAATTCAACATGAAATTTCAGTTCAAACCTGGCCAAAAATAATCAAACCAATTGTACTATACAGCAATATATGGGCACCCCTAAAACCCCTAAATTTCTATAAATTTGTGGGGGAATTAAAAATATGCATACACAAATTTGTAAATGCATCTTAAAGGAAAACAGAGCAACCCCAAACAGTTCATGCAGAGCTGAATTAGGACAATACCCATTATTAATTAGTATTTAAAAAAAACCTCCATGAAATTCTACCAGCACCTAAAATGCAATGATCCAAGCTCATACCAGGCTAAAGCTCTGCAGTGGCAAGAGCAGAACCTGCACATGAGCGCCTTTTACAGCTGGTACTGAAATTACACCCAAACCAGAACAGCACAATCCGGCCTAACCAAATTATAAAATTACAAAAACAATATTACATCAACATTTGGATAGACACTACTAAATTACAAAAGAAGATGGAGTATTTACACCTGAAAATTATACCCTGCAGAATACCTGACCTGTAAAATGACACAAATTGAGAAAGACACTACAAAATACAAACTGCATGAACACTGTCTGGCTGTAGAGATGGGGCAGCACAGACAGAGATGGTAGCCGTGAGAACACAGTGTTCACGATGTTCACAAGACTGAGATACAGAAAACATTGCATGTTTCCGTTTGGAGAGTCAGTGGCTGCTTTGCAAAATATCATTAGACTGACTATGATGTAAGAATAACTGATAAGTGGCATTGCTGATTCCAGTACTTTGATAAATGACGAGTTGAAAACAAGTTCAGTAGGAAGTCAGAAAGAGTTGTATATATTTTATTATTATTATTATTATTATTATTATTATTATTATTATTATTATTATTATTATTATTATTATTGTTTATTTATTTATTTATTTAATAAATTTTATGTACAGGTGTGATATAGGTAATAAAAAAAAATAGGAATAGAAGAAGATTTAGGGATGTAGTGTTCTGATGTCTGATTTTGTAGCTGACCCAAACCAGACAATTATTGAAGTGGACAGGACAGACTCAGTGACGGCTGAGTCAAACTGTGGGAGCAGCTCTTGTTGGGCCTTTTTAACAACTGAGTCGATGTAAGTGTCAGACTTCAGGTCCTGTGAGATGGTGGTGGCCAGGAATCCTGTTATCTTCGGTTTCTTTGGGATGGGACAGGAACTTCGCACAGCTCCAGTAATCTGTTGAAGATCTGTGAAAAGATGGTCAGCACAGGTTTTCAAACAGGCTGGTGTGTCACAGCCTGTGCCTGGTGCTTTCCATTTTTTCTGCTTCTGGAAGACCCAAAGCACATCATTTTTACTGATCTGTAGTGCAGAGCCACTCCTGGACATGTTGATGGTTGTGTAGAGAGATGGTCAGAATGGGTGTGGGATGTTAGACTGGGAGTTTAAAATCTACAATAAAACTCAGGTCTTCAGCAAGGTGTCCATTAGCTTCAGTGCTATCTTTCAATGATTTTAAAGGCACAATATGTAATTTTTCAGCTTTAAAAATAGCAAAAATCACTATATCTATGTTATATATATATTTTTTTAGTTGTGTACTTACATTATCCCGACAGTTTCCACGAACTTTCAAATCCGGATAAATTTATAGTTTAATACGAAGACAAGGGGCGCTTCTTTATTTCCGTTTTGTCGTCCGTCTATGGCGTAATATAACCTTTGACCACTCTTTTTTCTCTAACATCCTACGGAACCCGGCGGAACCGCCAAATACAAAGGGGATTAGAAGCAAAGAAGAGATGAAGAAGAAAAAGTAGTAGCTAGTCTTGATCGATACTATTATATTTTATATTTATATTGTTTATATTAGTATTTATACCTCAATCAATAGCATAGTTATGGATCATGATTATGCTTTGCGTGCACGTTCTGTGAAGAGCAAACATACGGGTGAAATAAATGAGAAGGTTTAAAAAATATTAAAAATAAAGATTAAAAATATTACTGTTTTACTGTAATGTAAATGCAGACTTGGTGAGCATAAGCAACTTCTTTCTAAAGCATTTAAAAAAAAATCCTACCAACACAAACTTTTAAACAGTAGTGTATCTATTTGACGTGCATTTTCATCTGAAAATGTATTTTTGAGCATTTGGTTCAAATGCAAATTTCAAAATGATGTGCTCTTTAACAGATTCTGTGTTCAGTGAACATGTTTTCTGCTGGAGATGCTATATGGCTGGTTGTCATTGACAATGACAACAACTCACATGAGCCTACGCTCTTTCCCCACGTCATCAAAGTATGTCTTTCGTTATTATTTTGATTGAGTGACTCCTGGTGGCCAAAAATCCCATACTGTAGCTTTAAGTAACCTTTTTCTGGGGCTTTACTTTCGACTTTTCTTGTGCAAGATTGCCCTTGGGTAATTTTTGGTTGTTATGTGCACATCACAGACATACCTACGGACAAAACAAGAACTAGACCTTGGACACACTGGTACACCCTCATGAAAATTGGGACTTAGCGCACACACACGTACATGCATTTTTTTTTTCTTATTTCTTAACATCCATATAGGGTAATTTTAGACCTCTGAGTACTTTGATTGGATGCCCAGTACATCCTATATGCTGCTGTATGAATCTGTAGTATAAATATGACCCATCTTCCCTAACCTGGAGTGTTATGGTAGCACACTAGCTCTCTGTGTCTGCTTGATCACGCACTGCAACTGGTCTACACCACAGTTGATGACTACTAGCATCGAGACAGCTGTTGATTACTGCAAAGCCTCCAGGCAAAAGAAGACAACTATTAGAACAGGTATTAATTTACCCAGAACAACAAGGTAAGAACTTTAGAAATTTCCTTAGCAATTATAAGATATACATGAATTTGTCTTGGTGCAGATGGAAAAGAAAGACAAAGGAGCTGTTTATGTTCAAAAACATGCACAACTGGGTTAAAGTAAAGTAACTAAGATATGTGCAAATAAAAACAAACAGCTTTTTTTTTAAGTCAAATGTCAGTAAAAGGTGTTCTGATGTTTGTTTTGTTCACCAGGTCATGGAGATTCATCAGTCTGCTGTGATTGTGCTGCTGGTCTTGGCTGCTTCTTTTACTGCTAATGGTCAACCAGATGATGTCAAGCCCCGTTATAAAAATTTCCTTAATCAGCATCTTGGTCCTCATGTGAGTAAGAATGATTGTGATAAAGAAATCAGAAAGAGAAACATCACTGCCTCTGGAACTGCAAATGGCTGCAAAGAAGTCAATACCTTCATACAAGCAAATAAGAAAAACATTAACGTAGTTTGTGGAGAAGGAGGAACTCCACAGGGTAGAAATCTGTTTAAGAGCAACCAGCCTTTTCCTGTGGTCACCTGTAAATTACAAAGTGGACAGAGACACCCAAATTGCCAATATAGCAGGAAGAAGTCCACCTCTTCCCGTTATATTGTTTTGGGGTGTGATCGAGGATGGCCTGTACATTACGAGGAAGGCGTTATAAATGTATAGATGACAGGCTGAATTGAGCCTTACAAAGTTTTGCTAATCATTTGTTCACTTCTTTTTCTGCCTTTCTTTGTTTTCAAGATGTTTTAAAAAACAAAATCTGCAGCTCTTCTTGCATGTCTCTGTGTGTAATTGTACTAATTATGTGCACTCTGTTTAGCATAAAACAAAATAAGGCAGTAGTGAATGTGCAAAAACAGTTGAGGGAAGAAAGACAAAGATGTTTATTCTACCTGTCTGTAATACTCAATAAAACTTTTCTACTACCTTTAAACTCATTTGCTTGATTCTTGCATCTCAACAACACTAATTTGTTCAAATTAATAAATATCCATGAACTTATTTAGTCTTAATAACCAGTGTTGGATTAGTTACAAAATTGCATTACTTTGTAAAAGAGTTTCTAATTGCATTACTTAATTACTTGTTATGGTGTTGTGTCACATTTGCGTTACTTTTTCTCATGAGCGCTGGGATTGTTTGTTTTTAATATATAAAAAAAAAAATTAACATTTTTGTAAATTTGAAAACCCTTCACATCAAAAGTGAAATTAATAAGCCTCAGGCTGAAGGAAATGGACATTCAAAACTGTACAGTAGAGGGTGCAGCTCTAACAAACCTTTCAATAGGACAGAGAGCAAAGTTCAACACTAGTCAAAAAAAAAAAACACAAATGCTATGCTTATCTAAATTAATTTGTTGATTATTATGTTTGAATTGGATCAAAGATCAGGAAAAAAAAGACATTGGTTGAAAAATAGGATTATATATAATATTCTATATGTAACCCTTGGCTGTAGGATATTAAAATAAAAGCCGACTACGCCACCTAGGTTATTACCCAGGAAAATATAAGGAAACTATTAATTAACACAAAAGTTACAACGAAATGAAGGACCCTGCTGGTTCGTTTTGATTCAAGACAGAGACGTGACATACAAAAAAATACACATTAATTCACACCATGGTTTACTTAATATTAAAAAGACAGTCTTAAAATGGTCTCATCACAATTACCAATTAAATACCCACAGTCACAAAGAGACCGCAATAAATAACACCATCACATAGGGGACACTCCACACGGCAAATCAGTGTATAAAGATGAGTAAAGCAAGTGAAAAATCAAACCAATACAAACTCCCCGTCCGTTCAGCGTCAATATTACAGCCCATCCGTTCACCTGTGAACATACACATCGACCAAGATACCTTCACAGGAAACAAGCTGAAAGAATCACTTAAGTTCACAATGTCACGTAATGATCAACTGAATATCTATAAACGTTAAAGTTCCACTCTTTCTTCATGCCGGCAATATTCACATTTCCCTGTGCCATACCTATTTTCAGTAATGTTTCATTTAATCCCGTGTGTCCAAACCGAAGCCTTGATATTATTGTCTCTTCTCGCCTATTCCTCCCTGTACACCTTATTTCTCCCACTCTCCTTTGAATCTTATGAAACCGTCGTCCTTTCCTATTTTCTTCCCATTGTTGTTGCCATTGTTTCTTAAATTTATTTTTAATAATATTTTTTGTTCCTCTAATAATAACTGTAAAATCAGTTTGAGTATTTTTAGTAACTTCCTTTGCTATTTTATCTGCTATTTCATTTCCCTTATTTCATATGTATTCAACGTCATTACTTGCCACCAATGAGATGAGTTGTGGGAGTTACCTTATCTCGACATTATTCACTTACCTACAACCAATGAGAAGGCATGTGGGCGGGGTGACACGTGCAGCCCCGCCCCAGATTCAGCCCCGCCTCGATCTGCAGGCTGCAGACAGGGGCTTCTCGAAAAAAATGTGGAAAAGAAAAATTCATTCTGTGTCACAAGGGGTGCTTTAAGAGCGCTGAAATTTAAGGTTTCCCTAGTAACGGCTGTATACAAATCAGCATTAATGCTGTTTTATCAGGCAATAAATGAAAATGACAATGACATGTTTCTGAGGACAGTCGGTTCCCTTCAGATACATTCATATAAAGACATCAGTGCCGTGTTTGGACTTTTAATGACATCATTGCCTTTTGAAGTTTAATCCAGCCCTATCGCGATTCTCGTCTTTCCGTCCCCAAATGTACGACCTCCTAAATTATAATTAAGTATTTTCTTATACTATTTAACATATTTAAAACTTTTTATGGCCTTAAATTTGATACAACTAAATTGAGGAGTTTTCAAGGACCAGCAGGTGTTCTCTACTTTATGATAGCCCATTGGGCAGCCGGTGAAACATTTTGGTAGCCCGACTGGAAAACACAATAGCCCCGGGACGTCGGGCTAGCGATTTTGCAAACACTGCATTACATAAAAAAAATTAAAAAAATAAAATAAAATAATAAAAAAAGACCAGAAGCAAGGTGCCCTTGACAGACCTTTGACAGAAGGGCACTTTGGGCGTCTGAGCAAAAGGGGCAGGTGCTCGAGCACACCCTTACACACCCACAAACCCCCCCCCCCCCCCCACGTGCCTGTAACTGTTAGTTAAGTCGATGCTGCTGGTCACCTTTGAGAGACACACAGTCTTGAGAGAGGTAATTCATGCACTTAATATCTCTCTCCCTCTCTCTCTCTGTCCGTCTGCTTGTCTGTCGATCTGTCTAAACTCCATTATTAACTGCAATAGTTTGCTATTAACAGCTCAAGCGCCATTACTAGGTCTAAAATGACGTTTTGAAACTAGCAACGAAGCTGTTGGATGAGCTACGTAAGAAATGAATCCTACTCACAGTAGCATTTTAAGGATAAAAACGGGACGAATGTCTTGAAATATATCATCTCATGTATTGAGGTGTGAATAATTGACTTCGTTCTGTAGAATTCTACGAAAATAGCCACCTCGGGTGTGCTTTATTTTCTAAGAATTATACGGCCCGTCGTCAGTTAGTCCTTATACAATTGTTTTAAGAGAAAAAGAGGGAAAAAATTAACTTAACATGGCAATCCAAACAAGGACAATCAAAGTTACAACATTCAACATAGCCTTTATTGTTAATACATCCATTTAAACACTGAACATACTTACTTCATTCAGCAAAGTGTTTCACACCAACTTCAAAATAAATCATTCAATTTTAAGATCATTACGGCAGATTTGCTTCTGCTTTTGCTCGACATAGCCATGCTATTCACAGCTGATCCAGAAACATTCTTAAACCAGGATTCATTTGCTTGCAAAGTAACAAGATAAACAGCCGGTTCCTCCTCCTCAAAGCATTTCAATTTTGATCAGGTGGCTAGTTTAATCATCCTGTAAACAAAAACACATATTCACAAATGGTAAAAGTAATGAGGATTGATGTTTCATCAACAAAAACAAACTAGAGAAATGGAGTTGTGTTAACTGTGTTAATGTTATTAATTTCAAAACCACATATGACAAAATATGAGCTATTGGTAATTGCTTTCTTACAGAAGTTGTGTTGTTTTTAAGTTAGTGGATCAACAGAAAACCGCCACAGCCAAATAAACCATTCAGCAGAACACAACCAACAACAATTCCTATTACAGCAGCTGGGGACAAACCTGAAACTGGAACAGAACATGACTGACAGTCATTATTACTAAAAAATGGCAGATAATTGAACCAGTATTTAACAATATCTTTGAACCATATTATATGATATTGATTTTACTGATAAATGGCAACATCTGTTTTAGGATCAGCAGTTAAAATGGCATCACATCACTATAAGAGCTCAAGCAATTATTTTTCATAGGAAAACTGTAATAGTGTGCATTTTCATGTTAATAACATCAGTCAAAATGTTCAAAATAATCAGTCCACAAGAAACAATAAAAAATAATGTTCTTTTTTTAATTCTCAAAGGGATGCATTAATGACTGAATTACATACTCACCATCGAGAGTAACAGTGATACCAAAATCCCTAATGATGCTGAATCTCCTGTTGATGATCTGTAGTTTATAATCTCCAGAGTCTGTGGTTCTGATGTTTGTGATGGTCAGAGATCCAGTCTGAGGATTCATCTTCAGTCTGTTTCTGAATCTTATATCACACTGAACATATGTACAGATAGTACTCTGATCTGCAGTGATTTCAGCGATGAGAATGTTATTGAAATACCATTTCAAGGTATGATTCGGGTTTATCATTACACCAGAATCTAAAGTGACAAATTCACCCTCTTTTACTGACTTTCTCTTTATTTCATCTTGTTCAGCAGCAGAAGCACCTGGAAGACAAACAACAGCTGCTGGAAGATCTTTTACGGGGAAAAAAGAACTACACAACATGAAAGACCTGCCAACATGAATGTGATTTTTTTCACTTTTTCAATTCTTTTGATCTAGAGAGAAACATTTTGGTTTGTGATCAAACACATTTTACATCCATATATATATAAATATATATATATATATATATATATATATATATATATATATATACATATCCATATATATATACAACCCAACATGACTGGACAAGTTGTCTGTTATGTCATATAGTGCGAGAGAGCCGATCTGCCACACAAACGCGCATCTAACGTGTGCTGAGTGCTATAATTTGTGGTTTCGGTAAAGAAGCTTGTGTCATCTTAAAGTTTTATATCCAGTCTCCACCAGAGCCGCTCCCTCCCATCAGTTTTGTGTTCAGCCAAAGTCCCTCTAAGGCAAGACATGTCACTCGGCAGTGTGGAAATCGGGAAACATCAAATTCTCCAAAACTGTTCACCAAGCTTGCGATTAAATTTCATATTTTAAATCACCAAATAACTCCGACAAGAACAGCTTGACTCCCGTTGCACCTTCATACACGCAACATTAACGCTATGTAAGCTGCTATGTGAACAAGAGATTTCAAGAATTACACCTGTAAGTAAATGCGGTTGCCAATCCTTGTGAACGTGCCATTAGCAGCTTGAAGACGATTTATTTTTAAATCGAAACAAACCGTTTAATTACGTGAAGTGAGATTCTACAAATAAGCAATGTTTGTAAAGCCAATGAAAATAATTATGAAAATCGTTGTAAAAAAATCACTATATATAAACTTCATTCAAACATTAATTAATGACTCACCATTGACAGTAACATTGAAGATTTGTTCACTCTTGCTGCTGCTGGTGATCTGTAGTTCATATAGTCCAGAGTCTGTGGTTGTAGTGTTTGTGATAGTCAGAGATCCAGTCTGATTTACCTTCAGTCTGTTTCCAAATCTCTCTTTACTCTCTTTATCTGTATAGATAGTATGATTCTTAGTAAGATTTCAGCTATTTGAGTTTGATTGAAATACCACTTAATATCATCTTGTTTATTTGTTTCAACATAAATCAGAGTGACTGAATCTTCCTCCATCAAAGACACTGACACTTCATCTGAATCAACAACAGACACACCTGATGAAAAAAAAAGTAAGCCAATATGTGAATTTATAATCTAACACATGCAAAACAAACAGCAGATGAACATCATGGATTCACATAATCACTCATCAGACAAACATACATGAGTATGTATACATAATGAATATACCCCGTACACACCATTTAAGTATATGTGAGATTAATGTATATATATATACACACACACACATACACACACACCACCCTAACCATAGGCCCATCATGAGCCCTAATCCTATTTTTAAATAATCCTTAAAAATGAAAGATCTTACCATTGTTGATAAAAAACAAGATTACTGCCAGTAATTTAAGGAAATGCTTCATTTTCACCACTTTTCCCTCAAAAATGAGCGCTCTGTGCTTCTGCTCAGATGGTGAAGCAGTGATTTCACTAGCTAAAAGTGAAACTTCTAATCTGTAGCCCCTATGGAATTTATAGTGATGATGTAAAGAACTGAAACTGCCTGTTGTTGTCTAATATTACAGCTATTTTACCCTTGAACATTAACCACCTGGTTGAGGGAAGCATAACAAACACAGGGAGGCCACATGTAATATATACATACATATATACATACAGTCAAGCCTGAAATTATTCATACTTCTCAGCTTTTATTTACATTTGAACAAAAAGTGGCATGTCCAAAATTTATTCATACCCTTTGCAAGCTGTCACAGTCTATGGGAAAATCCAAAGTTCAATACCATTTCAAATAGTCCAAGCTCTTCTAAAGCATCCTAATTACCCTGATTTATTGGGAACAGCCCTTTAATCAACTCAACAGGTGAAAAACAGAACCTCTCGGCAGTTGGTTTGTAGACACTCATGGCTAAGACAAAGGAGCTCACTGAGGTTCTGTGGCTGCTTAAGTTGCTGTTTTGAAGTTCCAGTGGCTACAGTGAAAAGTTATTATTAAAAAATACAAGACGTTCCGCACTGTGAAAAATCTCAGAGGAAGTGGTTGGAAGCCAAAAGTGACTAGCCAAGAGGATAATGAGAGAGGTAAAAAAGGATCCAAGGATCACCACCAAGGCCATCACCGCCACAGTCCAACACCGCTGGGTTCAACGGACGGAGACCAAGGAGAACAGCACTTTTGCAGGCACACAAAAGCCTGCTTGGCCTTCGCAAATGCTCATTTGGACAAAGAAGACTAGTCTGCTGTTTTATTGTCATATGAAACAAAAATGTAATTGTTTGGCCACAATGATGTAGCCTTCATTTGGCGTAAAAACAGGAGAAGCCTTCAACCCTAACACCATCCCCACTGTCAAACATGGTGGTGGGAACCTAATGTTTTGGGGGTTATTTTGGTGGGAACCTAATGTTTTGGGGGTTCCCCGGGCGCCGCAGCAATGGCTGCCCACTGCTCCGGGTGTGTGTTCACGGTGTGTGTGTGTGTGTTCACAACTGTGTGTGTGCACTCGGATGGGTTAAATGCAGAGCACAAATTCCTAGTATGGGTCACCATACTTGGCCTCACTTCACCTCCTTTCCTTTCCTTTCCTTTCTTTATTTTTCAGTTGGTGGACCAGGGAACCTAATCACAGTAAACAGCACCATGAAAAAGGACCAATACATCAAAAGTGTCAACAACAACAACAACAGGCAGTCTGCAGAGAAACTTGGCCTTGGGCACCAGTCGATTTTTCAGCATGACAACGACCCAAAACACATAGCTAAATTGGTGTAGAAATGGTTAGCAGACAAAAACATTACCGTTTTGCAGTGGCCCAGTCAGAGCCCTGACTTCAATCCAATTGAGAATTGAGGGATCAGGGTGATGCAAGGAGACCCTCCAACCTGAAAGAGTTTGAGCTAATCGCTAAAGATGAATGGGCCAGTGGAGACATGCAAAAAGCTGGTCAGCAAATATAGGAAGCGTTTGGTTGCTGTAATAGCAAACAAAATAAATAAATAAAGGCTGTTCTTTCTGGACACGCCATTTTTTGTTCAAATGTAAATAAAAGGTGAGAAATATTTGTTCAATAATATATTTTATTATTATATATCAACCAATAAAAATCGTTAAAAACATATAACATTGACTAGTTTTGTTTTGTTTTTCTCACTGTTGGACCTTCAGTCTGTTTCCAAATCTCTCTTTACCATGTTTATCTGTAAATACTTGTGATTTCCAATGTTGAGTGTAATCAAAATACCATTTAATATATAATCTTATTTTTTCGACATAAATGACAATAAATCAACAATTAATCATAACATAAAGTTAAAAGTGAAACTAGTATTCTATAGCCCCTATGGAAAATATAATAATGAAGTGAAAGAAAGACCTTGTTGCTCAATTCATCACAGTAACCCACAGCACCTGTCGCTTGACTGTCAGCAAACACAGAGAGATAAACAGATGGTGACATCCAAATAATAAACAGATGGTGACATCCAAACTGTGATGAACTGAGCAACAAGGTCTTTCTTTCACTTTCATTACTATATTTTCCATAGGGGCTATAGAATACTAGTTTCACTTTTAACTTTATGTTATGATTTATTCGCTGCCCACTGCTCTTGGTGTGTGTGCACTTGGATGGGTTAAATGCAGAGCAAAAAATCTGTTTTGTTTTGTTTTTCCTTTTTTCTTGTTTGTTTGCAGGAGCCAGTGAGTGGATAGAGTGATATCTGATAACCAGGAAATAGAGTGCAGTACGCAAATAACAACGTGTTGCCAATCGATCATCACATTACAGAAGGTCACAGGACATAACTATATTAATCTTGCTATAGTGAAGATAGTGCATCAGTATTGAAATCATTTATAATAACTCAGTTGTTACGTCCCTTTTTGTTTTATTTCTCTGTTTTGGGAAGTGTTTTGTGTATTTCTGTGCAGGACGAAGCTGATTGGCTCCTGTAGCCTAATTGATGCCACACCCTGCCTGGTCAGCTGACTCCCTGCTGCCTATAAAGACTCCACCCTCACTTCCTGCTGGAGCTCTGATAGCTCTGATAGCTCGTTTGCTTGTTCCTTCGCCCTTGCTGTTAGCTAGTCACCTGTGTTAGTAAGATTGAGAATCTGTGTGTGAATATTTGAGTGTGTAACAGAGTGAGTTTGGTTGTTTAGTGTTTGCTTGTTGTTAGTGTTCTTAGCCCTTCTTGTAATTCTGACTTCTGCCTGTTTTTCTCTGATTCTGGATTGCCCTTACTGGATTTGACTGCTGATCTTATAATAATTGTAGACAGTATTATTGGGGAGGTAGGGAGACCGACGCCATTTTTGTTTGATTCTTTTATTGACTGTTTTTCTGTACAGGGAGTTAGGGAAGTGATTTGTATTTTCTTTTCTTTTCTTTTGTAAATAGGTAATTTAGAGGTATTCAATTGTTAGTTATTTTTGTTTGTTATTTTGGCCTGGTCGGCTCCTGAAGACAAAATTCCCCGTCTGTATTGTAAATTTCATTATTTTCATTAAAACATTGTTAATTTATTTACTTCGTCCTTGCACTCTTTCATGTTGCACCCCCACCCTAGACGGGGGCGTAACACAGTTCAATATTATCTTAGTTATTTATGTACCACAAAAAAAATAAATAAATAAATAAAATAAATTAGATACAAATAATACAGCCATTGTGAACAAGCCATGTTTTTATAATTATTTATCACATAAACACACAAATCATGTCCTTGTTTCTGAAATTGTGTTTAATAGATTTTACTTCAAGAGACTTTTCTCTTGGCTGATGCAAAGGCAAGGAACCCAGAAAGAAAAAAAAACCATCTAAAAATATTCTTCCTAGAGTGCAAAATACACCATATTTGTCATGACAAAAACAGCTTATTAAAAATAAACTTTAGTGTTACGACAACTATGACATTCATTTTAACTTCATATTTGGTTTAAATCTATAGCTTTTGAGAGCAGTTTAGCATATTAGCTTTGAAACTTCAATGACATTTCTGAAAACATTTACATGAAATAAATAATAATCATGATACACCTCATGATACATCTATATTGAGCACCAGACGAAAAGACCAACCCAAAAACAGGAACAAGAGAACACAAGTGTTGCCAGAAGTAAGAAAGACAGAGAAAATAAATTAATAAATTTAAAAAAGCTGATATAG
>NC_133367.1:17177513-17206372 GCF_049309525.1 Garra rufa | reverse complement strand
TATGTATAAATAAATAACTGTTAAAACCATGGAAAAGACTTCCATAAAAAAGTGCTATAAAAATAAATAAAATTCAGGCCCTTTCACAACAAGGATAACGATAACAATAATAATGAAGATTAAGTTCTAAAATTGTTCTTAATATATAAAAGTTTAGAATACACTCCACATAACAATAAAAGCACAGAGAAAAACTTTGTAGGAATTTCTTTCAGAATTATTTTTTTCCCCCAGCTGAAGAGATAATAATAAAAAAAAAACTATTGACAGCCAATCAGAATCCACCCAGCTTAAACAGCTCCAGCATTTAAAGTGGCAGACGACAAAACTACAGCGTGGCCAATAATATAGCTAACGTTATGGTTTATATCCTAGCTTGAATGTGGTTTTAGTTTAAAATCAAAATAATGACTTACTAATGACTCACCATTGACAATAACATTGAAGATTTTGTCACTGCTGCTGGTGCTACTGATGACCTTCAGTTCATAAACTCCAGTGTCTGTGGTTGTGGTGTTCATGATGGTCAGAGATCCAGTCTGATGATCCAGCTTCAGTCTGTCTCTGAATTTCTCCTCACCATCTTCACACTTAACATCTGTACAAACATGACTGAGATCTCCACTGATTTGAGCTATGCGAGTGTCTCCAAAATACCATTTAATGTCTTCTTGTTGGTTTGTTTCAACACCAGTGTAAAAAATGACCGTATCTCCCTCCTTCATGGATACTGAGACTACATCTGATCCAACACCAGACAAACCTGAAAAACAAACAGTTACTATATAAGCCAAGCAAAATAGTGCTGTGGTGGACAAACATAAACGAGTCTCATATATGATCTTGAACAATCCACAATCCACACCGGGGCTGTTTCTAGCCATTTTGACGCCCTAGGCGAAATCCCATTTGCCTACCTCAAATATATTTCTTTTCAGACACCACTTTCTTATATTCAAGTTGGTTGTCATTGTAACAACATTAATTTATGGAGATTCAGCACAGTGTGAGTTCGACAAGTCTGAAAGCAAATTAGTTTTATTACATGTCATTTCGGATACAGTTTTAGATATTATCAATGGCTGCTTGTTGTATTTATCTGTTTTTATTCAATTGTTTTGTTGTGGTTTTTGTTTGAAACTTTGATTTAAAGTGTCAGTTATTGTATTATTTTTTTTAAGTCAAACCTATAAAACCCTTTGTTACCCCAAACTACATATAACAGCCTGGGGTGCGTTTCCCGTACAACGACGTAACTCGCTGATTAACCTCCATAGTACGATGCATTGTTGTGGAAACGAACTAGCTAGTCACGACTGTTTCCCAAACACGGTCACATCTCCGTCGTTTGAACCGCGTTAGTTCAACAACTTAGGGCCATTGTTAATGACGTCACCGAGTAATAACTTCTGCTATTTAACTGATTAGAGATCTCGAAATGCAGCTATATTGAACATGGCACCTAATGACTCATTTACTATTATTTGTTCCCTGTCATTTCGCTTTATTTGATGTTTGATTCATCGTGTGTTCTCTCTTACGTCATACTCCTGGGTTCCCTCAGGCATTTGTGCACTTGCGCACTACTCATAAAATGCATAATTAAAATGCATATTTAGATAAAATTGAGGATATAGATTGTACTGCGTGTTAGCTTGCAAATTGTGACCAAGAAAATAATTTATTAAGCCCACATGTCTTACTAACAAAAAACGATGCTTCTAACCACAGGTCGAGAGCTGTAGTTCCAACCACGCAAGTTTGCGACACTGTTTGCGCATGTTCGTTTGAACTATGGTGTTGGGAAACACCCAATCGTTGAACTACGTTGGTAACGACGGAACTTGCGACCATAGTTGGCTAACGATGCTTTTGGGAAACGCATCCCTGATCAGTGGCATAAAATTAGTTATAATGCAGCAACTTTCTCCTTTGTTACTGATTGATGCGTGAACTTTTTCTTTAAATAACGCGACATATTCAGTATTTGTCCGTAATGATGCGTTAAACTCGACAAAGCGGTTGATCTCGTGAATTAGCATATTTTACTATACCCATATTTTTTAATTGGCTGGTAAAGTTCTATAGCCTATGGAAATATTACACTACACGCTGATCCTTTAACAATGCATTGGCAAAAAAAGGCACACCTTTCGGACTCATTTTGCGACATGATTTCTCGACTGTCACAAATACTTACCAAACTAAATATTGATTTTGGGAGCTTTTTACTATACCAATATTTTA
Organism: Garra rufa; assembly: GCF_049309525.1. Classification (NCBI taxonomy): domain Eukaryota; kingdom Metazoa; phylum Chordata; class Actinopteri; order Cypriniformes; family Cyprinidae; genus Garra; species Garra rufa. Next base: position 17,204,125 of record NC_133367.1, on the reverse strand, counting down.
AACTGGCCTTTGAACTTAGCTTTATTGCATGGTTGAAAACAAATGCATGGTCTGGTAACAAAACAAAGTAGTCAGCAAAGTTGTCTAATATCCAAAATTCTTTAACAGCATTTCTTGTCTTGTCTTCTATCAGCCAAGAGGTTGACTGAGCAAAGCATAAAATCAGAAGTAGGAGATGCAATAATGCCACAAAAGAAGCAGTTTATTAAACTATCTGAGTTTCTTATGTTTCAATGACCAGACTTCCCTCAACCAACACAAATTCAGCAACATTGCTGGCAATAGCAATGGAAAATTACTACTTTACAACATCGCCCCATAATCCTTAAATTTCCATAAACATTCCCTCAACATATCTCTTATTCATGAACAGAAACCACACATCATAAGAATAAACAACAATATAAAATAATATAATATAATAAATTAATCGATCAAATTTGAGCAAATGGTTCAATACTAATTGATTTATAATAATGGTTAAATTAGCCTATAAATCATTATAATCAATGGAATAAATGAATAATTAATATAAAATAAAGAAAATGAAAAAAAAACCACACTTGCTTTCTTGAAACAACACATTCATTAGCAGAAGCTTTTATCTGTAATAACTCTCGTTACATTATTCACAAGAACCCTATTTCCACTCCAATAAAAGTGAGTTAGGTTCGTTGTTACCCTTAACAGGTGTTTGATCTGATCTTATAGCGCCACTACAGCGCCTACAGTCACGTAAATCGGTGTAACACTGGAAGAGAAATTAAAAAATTTCTTACCATTGTCGAGTAAAAACAAGATGACAGGGAGCAAATTAAAAAGAAACTTCATTTTCACCCCGATGTTGCACTAGTTCAAGGTAATGCGTGAGCAGAGCGATCACATGACGTTCCTGCCTTTTCCCTTATGCAAATACACCCTTTTAGTTTATGCCATTGAGCTAGCTATCAAGTAAAACAAAGGGATAGAACGGCTCCGGTGTTGTGCCGAAATCTGTAACTCGTCGAAAACTGTGACCGGTCGCTGTTCAGCAAATATTGGCGCGGGAGCGCGCACACGTTGACGTTTTAAAGAAATAACAACTATTGGACAAACTAGATATTGTGGCATCGAAATGCTTGCACAGAGAAGACATTAATCATTAATGCTGTGCTGTTGTTGTCTGTGTTACTATTATGAATGGTTTTGGTTTAAATAACATTCTCATTAATGGATAGGCTAATTTTTTTCTTATTAGGCTACTATTAAATTCAATTACCCAGTATAGTTTGTGCTTTACAAATGCATACCACTCTGATATATTAGCCTGTATAGTATGAGTCACTGGATCTGGTCAACTACCGAAAAATGTGATCTCTTTTTATTTCAAATAACACATTGTAATATTCAATAAAGTGACTCATGTGATGTGTGACCATCTCCTCTTTTTTATTTTAAAAAGCATATGGATCAGATATTGAGAAATGTATACTGTAGATACAATAGGGTCACAGAATCTGACAGGTCAAATTCATAGCTACCTCTTTTTATTTTTATTTTTTTTTTAATAAAGTGAGTCATGTAATGTGTGACCATCTCCCCTTTCTGTTTTATAGAGCAGAAGAGACTTCTATCGAAAAACATAAAAACTGAAAGACTGCAGATTTTGACTGGTTGTGTGTACATACATTAGCAACATTAACAAGGTGATTCTCCCTTTCAGCTGCCAGAGAAGGATATTGACAGTACAGCCTCAGGATAGCGAAGAGGAAGAAAAACACCCTTGACATAATTTTCTCATACATTTGCCATGTGTTATAATAAAAACAATAAACCTGACTACAATAATATGGTCAATTTTATTAAAAGTTTCAAGTTTGCAAAGAATCTGGAGTATGTGGCACTGCATTAGAGGTACTCTTTGCTGAATAAGACCAAGTGCTGAGCAGGAACCTTATTCTTTAGCAAAACTCCTCATCAACTCTCCAAGAGTAGATCAAGAGTGAAGTGTCACCCTCCTATCCTTTCCTCAGAAGAGCGTACCTTCTGCTGCTGTGGTAAGAAAGACATTCTTCTTTTTCTCTCACAACTCTCCAGAACCTAAATTCTCAGCAAAGAGTCTTCTCCACAGCTGGGGACAGAGATCTCAGATTTTTCTGAAAAGTCAACAGGCTCATTTACTGTATGTTTTTTGGGTGGGCCTAATACAGGGGAGATGTAATCTCTACATTGTTATATTAACATGTTCTTACTGTTTATTAATGTTTCTATTTTCTTTATTTCTGTTATCTTCTGAGAAGAACTATGGTCCTTTGGTAATTGTTTAGGTTTTGCTTCTGATAGTGAAGCAGTATTAAAGCACATCACCACCAGATATTTGTAGCAGGTGTTTCATACACAGGACAGAAAACAAATCAACTTAATACAGAAATCACTACTGAATTGTTTCTTTCTTTGTATCAGTATTTTTGTACCAAATTAGGGGAGTTCTGTTAATAAGAGTGCTGATAATTATTACTCTACTATACCCATCATTAATTAAATATTTAATCTTTTTCAGTAAAAGTAAAACATTTTAATCAGTGGTTGTATCATTCTTTGATTACTGTGTACTTTATGTGATGTGTTGAATTATCTGTGTGAATGTCTTGGCAGCACTTTACATGGTTAAATAATAGGTGTCATGTTTAAAATGCAATATGTAGAAAATAACACTGAATAAATGGTGATTTAATAAATGAATGCGCTGTGTTTTTGCTAATTTTCTGTTGGAATTTAATGATTTTTTATTGGTATGCATGTATGCAGTGAATATATTCACAAAAAAAAAAATACAACACTTTTAAAACATAAGAACTTAGTGGGGTTTTTTTACAGCAGAAAATGTTTGAGTTTGTCATCATATACTGATTTCAAGGTGGTAGTAGCACATCCTCGGACAGGACTAAAGGTGAGAAGCAAATATAAAAAATACTGGGAAGGTGCTAGTTTGGTCGTTAGGACGTACTTGCCATGTCCTAGCAACGTAACACGATAATGTCGCTACGACGAATATGGGATTCACAAAGTTACGTCGCTGGAACGTTATTTGGTACGTCGCTGCGACCAATATGGTCCTTTATAGTCACGTCCTCACAACGTGCCAGTTTAGTCGTGGAGACGTACTCACCACGTTCCAGCGACGTACAAAATAATGTCGCTACGACGAATATGGGAATCACAAAGTTACGTCGCTGGAACGTTATTTGGTACGTCGCTGCGACGAATATGGTCCGGTCCAGTAACGTCGTCACGACGTAATTGTGTTAGCTGGGTATTCCCTACATTAGTCCACTCGTACAGTTCACTTGAAGGAGTGAATGAAAACGAGTGAGTGGCTGCATCCGAAATCGCATACTTCCATACTATTTAGTAGGCAAAAAGCAGTAGGCGAAGAAAAAGTATCTCAAACACCACAAAAGAGTAGACGAGATTTACCAGGATGAAGCACTATTTCTCGCGAGATTCAGGTGTACGTATACCTAAGTATCGTTCAAATATGCCTACTTACCTACTATATAGTAGGCGAAATGGGTACGTGAGAAGAGTAACCACAAAAGAGTAAGCGAGAGATCCCCGGATGCCTACTGCGTCCCGCCCAGATTTCGAAGTGCCGATCGAGGGACACTTTTCTATCCCAGAAGCCCACGGGAGATCAATAGCCTACGTCATCATCGAACGTGATGGAGAACAGCAACAAGGGTGTTTTCAAAAGTGAGTAACCTTCCTTGTGTCACAATCGCGTAGAACAAACTGTTAAATCGCTTAAGGTGTAACAGTATAGTATATTTGTGATTGTTCTGTAAAAACATGTTTTATATGTATAGCAAACAGGGGAGATCCAGTAAACACACGTATATCTCCGAAGTGAATGTTCATAAACCTATACATCTTAAAGATGATTGTTAAATGTCTATTTAATATTTGATAGGAAAAAGTTCAAAAAGAATTGCAGATGAGCACGTAATAGACATCTTAGTGTTGTGTGCTGTTACAGTAGAATTCACTGTTGTCAACACTGTTTACTTTATATGAATGGAATGTAAATAAACGCATGTACATATAGTAACTAAACATAACTGATCTTTTTTATTAATATAAATAAATAGAGGAGCATTTGTGTTGGATAAAATGTGAGTGTAAATGCAGTGTTGAGCACATGAATCACAGAGGTGACTTGAAGCTTTTCTGGATGTTACAGGGACAGGACGTGATGGACGGCAGAGACAGGTGAAGCTGGACACGGTGGTCAGCTGCTTCATCAGAATAAAGCTGCAGAATTGGCACAGCTGTTGATGGCAGTTTTTATTTACAGGCTGTGAACACATGATTGTGAGAACAATTACTTTGAATAAAGCTTTGTTTTATGTGTCTTTGACTTGTATTTATTTAACATTAAGGTTACTTTAATTTATTCTTTTACAAATTTATTCATGTTTCTTGTTGTCAGTTAATACAATATAGCATTAATTCATTACTTGACTGAGAATTGAGATGTATTCACATTGACTGCATAGTCATGAATATGTCATGCATATGGCGTATTAAAAAAATGCATGTAGTTCATTTTACTAAAAATATAATTAATTAGTGGTTAGCATTTATCAGTATTATTGTTCATAAGAGTTGATGTTGCCTAGCAATGCATTCCGAGGTCATCTTTAATTTCTAAGTAATTAGTTCATTCTTTCGAGTGCAAAATCAAAAGTCTTCTCCAAAGACGTGATCTTCTAGCAGCTGATTGACGTCTCTTTGTGCAGATAATGCAAACATTGCAAACAAGGAGGGCAACGTACTAGGTTGGATTGTCGTGATGCCATTGGGTGTTCTGTGCACCCGTCGCCTTTATTTTATTTTATCACTGCAGAACTTGTAAGTACATACAACCGCAGGAAAAGATAGTAGGCTGTTTTATCAGTAAAAAATCATAATGATAGAAAAAAAACTGTAAAGGGTTTGCGTACATGTGATTCTCTACACGTGAAAAAAAGATTAAATATCTTTAAATTATCGTAATATTCGTTTAATCATAATGCATTAAAATTGCATGTGTTGTTTTTTTTGTTATTTATAATCCTCGGGGATGAAACAAGAGAAATCCCACAATAAAAAGAGGAAAACAAAGGAGATTTCAATTTTTTGCACATAAATAAATTAAAAACATATTCAAGTGGTTACGATTTTAGGTTTTCGTAATAAAAAATAACATCTTTAAGGATTAAACTGGGTTATAGCCTAAAAACGTACTACAATCATAAAGGTATCTGTTTCTTCTGGAAGACCACAAAATGAGAAATTTGATCAACATCCTAATATATACAAATAGATGAATTAAACCTGTCGCTCATCTTTTAAATTGTTGCTCTTGTTTTAACGTCGTAGATCACATGATAGCCTAACGTCATCATGGCGGATCGCATTCATACTCAACGAGATTTGGCTGTAGAGTAGGTACCCTTTTAGAGCATGTTAAGTACCTATTTAAAACGGACAGTTCGAGTAGTAAGATTAAAGGATTTATCTTGAACTATGTCAAGAAGTATATGTATAAACCTTGGTTAAACAATTTAATAATCAATTTACAACAAATTTGTACCTGTGTTGTACGCTGTATTACGCAGTGCAGTGCACTCGAGAACGTCCACTATGGTTTCGAACACCACTTAAAATGGCTGTCCCCTCAAATAGTGCCCTATTTGAGGGTATAGGGGACGATTTCGGATACAGCCCAAGACTACGCTGGTACTGGGTTACTCCGCCAATCTGAAATAGTCCGAATATCGTTTAAGGAAAGATATATTTAAACGACTTACCAGGAACGACTAATATAAACAGTATGAGCCGAACAAAGACTTTCATTTTCAACACTTTATCGGTTGAAAAATGAGTGCATATTGTGTGTCCATTGTGGTCCACATATAACACATATAAACCAACTCGTCGGCACCAAGAATGAAAGTAAACAAGTTCTTTCGACGTAAAGCAACCAAAGCTTGTGTCAAAAACAAAATAAAACTAGTTGTTTGCTCTGATTTGTCTCAATTGCCCCGCCTGGCCAAAGATTCAATGGGGTGTGGCTTCAGTCACCCGCGCTTTTTCCTTCATTGACCTCACCTGCAGTCGATCCTGGCCGTGGATCATTTATGATTCATTATTACGTCCAACGTCTAAAAGCACTGCTAATCTGCTATGTAAGAATTTTACCAGTATATAATTATTTGCTCGCTTATATGCAATAACTAAACTTTGTATTTATTTACAGACTGCGGCTCATATTGTTCAGACAATATTTACCATCAGTTACCAATCGTATTTATTAGGTTTATTACATAATGTGCACAGTGAAATCATCCTTGTTTTGCTTTATTTGCCTGCATTGTAAAATTATTTTTTTATCCTGTGGCTCTATCTGGTGGACATCATTGATATTACTTCCTTCAAGAAAATGCTGCATAGTGCTGAATATTATATTTGATGTAGAAAATACTGCTCTGTTCTGATTGGTTGACTGAGTCCTGATAAGAACACCTGTGGCTTATTACTAATCAAGCCTCTATATCAGTATTTGTGTGTGTGAAAAGCTGCCTCTCTACTCATCCATGGCCTGTGTGGAATTGTTGTGTTGTTGACAATGTAAGTTCCTTTGATTTATGTTTATATTGACGTGTATTTAGTTTATTTGAGCTTTTGGATTTGTTGAAGTTAATTTAGACTTCATGTATGATTTGTGCTAATATGTTGTGCATACTAATTTATTTTATTTGCTTCTAGCTTATCATTAACCAAAAGTTACCAGCACATGTTGCAAATGTAAATGTCTACTCCTGTTGAGAGAATAAACTGGGAAAATGAGATTGAGGACTTAATGTGTTTTAATGGGCTCACCATTCACTAGCCAAACCAGCTTCCGTATCCATTTCTACATTTGATATTGATATTTTATGGAACTTTACACCAAACTGAGTATAGGCTACTATGTCCCTAATTATGTACTAATTTTTAAATATATTTTTTTTTATATGAATATCTGAACATACACAACATTAAAAGAAAGAACAGGGTATCTACTTGCAAACACAAAGATTTAGCTGTTTATATATATATATATATATAAGCACTTGAATGTGGGTAAGTTTTATAAATAAACATTTTGAACAAAAAGCTAAAAAAAGACTATATTCATGTTAATCACAACGTAGATGGAGATGATCAACACCCCAAAGCTTAACAGTCATTTTTTTTTTTTTTTTTTATAATTCTATTCAGAAGATATGTAAGAGCGCCCCTATTCGATTCTCGTATAAGTGTAAATATGTCAAGTATACTTAAATGTCATTTCATGTATGTTTATACAAAATAGTACACGAACTAGACTGAATGTAGACTATTATTATTATTATTATTTAGGGCTGTCCCCGACTATGAATTTTCATAGTCTAATCAGAATTTTCGAATCTTTCTATAGTCGACCGATAGTCGAATCATCTTATGTGCGTGTGTGAATGGGTTGGGAGGGGCACGACACTATAGTCAGCAGGAGGGTAAAACTATTTTTATTTTATTTTATAAGCGACCAAAACTGCCTGCCAACTGACAGACAAACTTATTTAGGTTTAAATAAAAACACAGAACGCGTCTTTTAGTTCTAAAAACGCGAGGCGCACAGCACTGCCTTTTTTGGTGACTTTTAATGAAAGAGCAGTGTGCTGCGGTTTTTTTATGTTGCTAAGCAACGACCAAAACAGCTGTCCTGTCAGTCAATTCAAAGGATTATAGCGCGAGCGCTCTAACTTAGTTTTTTGCTGTTAAGTAAACTGTCATATTAGCAGAAACCCTAAATAATACAGCTCCGGGTTACCCACGATAGACACCAAAGGTTTCTCCTCCATTTCTTGCAGTCTCCGGACTTTTTAAGCAACGGTAAACTTTCGCCATCACAACAGAAGACCCGCATCTCCATTCATTCGATTGGACAATGGAAAAGAACGCGAATGACGTTGGGTGTTTTTCCGCTCAGAGTTGATTTTTTTTTTTTTCAACTTCAGGCGCTCAGAGCGCTCCTGCAAAACGCGAGGCGCAGCAGCCGGGGGCGCATAAACAGGGCACAGAACGCTCACTGCCAACAGAAAACCATTCAAAAGAGGCGCCTCCAACTGCAAAAACGCGTCAAGATGGTCCTCATCTCGTCATACATCAGAGAAAGTGAAAATTAAATTTGTCACAGGGGTGGTTGGAATTATTCACAAACACGTTAAAAATATTTACTGAACGCTTCTTTCTTTTCACTTTTGTTTTTACTGCATTATCATAATCAAAGGCTGTATATAACTTAATATAACCGTACAAAACCAGTAGTTCTGTGTGCAATTAGACATTGAGCACCCCCATATTGGCAAAATGGTATGATGCTCGTTTCACCCGCGAAGATTCGACTGTGAGATCGGTGGTCGAATCAGGCTCCGCATATCGATGCATCGAATCTTCGACTATTCGGGGACAGCCCTATTATTATTATTATTATTATTATTATTTTAGTTTACTTAAACTTTTTTTTTCATAAGGGTGAGACACAGGCAACATTGCATGTTTCCGTTTGGAGGGTCAGTGGCTGCTTTGCAAAAGATCAACAGACTGGCTATGATGTAAGAGCAACTGCCGATTCCCCTGCTTTTATAAATGATGAGATGAAAGCAAGTGTGGTAAATCAGATTAAAATGACACTATAGACCTTTTGACAGTTAATGCAGGTAGAAATGTAAAATGTTGAATCATTCTTGCCATTTCTCGATTCCAAACTACTACAAAAATCACTTGATCAATCACATGAAAGACATTGCTGTGGACCCAACAGATGCATATGATTGGGGGTAAAGACATGAGATAATGGTTTTCTAATTGTGCCATGTATATTTCAATATGATGTTACTCCTTGTGTTGACTATTCTGCCAATTATGTGTTACGGGCCATGTGTATTGCAGTATTGATTATGATTAAAACCACTGTATTGCATTATGTACTGATTTTTTATTTTATTTATTTTTTTATTATTATCATTTTTTTGAAAGAAATGCTGTTCCTTTAAAACGGCCTTAACAATTTCCATCAAAGGTGAAGTACTACATCATAAATGATTTAAAGTGGCTATTGTTAATATTTATTTATTTTTCTTTAACTTTTGACTATTCTTGTGTAAGAACGCCTTTGGGTAATTTCCTGCTGTTATGTTCACATCAGACATGCATCCAAAACAAGAACCTGACCTTGGACACCATTTACCCACATGAAAATGGGGACTAAGCGCACATGCACACCGGAATACAACACACACACACACACACACACACACATAGATGCTCGCTTACACATCTTTCGTGGCATCCATATAGGGCATTGTTTGACCTCTGAGTACTTCGATTGGATGCCCAATACATCCTTTATGTTAATGCATAAATATAAATTTGACCCATCATCCTTAATAAACTTTAGAACATCATGGTAGCACACTGGCTCTCTGTATCTGCTTGATCGCTTTCTGGGGATCCCATTCTGCGACTGCTCTACACCACAGTTGATGACTGCTAGCATCGAGACTATCTGAGAAAAAAAAAAAAAAAAAACAATTGTTGATTACTGCAAAGCCTCTTGGCAACTGTTAGAACAAGTATTCCTTTACCCAGAACAACAAGGTAAGAACTCTAGTCAGCAAGTAGAAATTATACAAGAAATCTGTCTTGGTGCAGATGGGGAAAAAAAGTACAAAGAAAGTAAGACAAAGGGATCTGTGTACAAAGTGAAGTAACTAAGTAGGCTAATAAAAATAAATGTCAGAAGAAGGTGTTCTGATGTTTGTGTTGTTCACCAGGTCATGGAGATTCATCAGTCTGCTGTGATTGTGCTGCTGGTCTTGGCTGCTTCTTTTACTGCTAATGACAACCAGATGATATAAAGCCCCGTTATCAAAAATTCCTTAACCAGCACTTGGGTCCTCATGTAAGCGAGCATAATTGTGACAAAGAAATCAGAAAGAGAGACATCACTGCCTCTGGAACTAAAAATGGCTGCAAAGAAGTTAATACCTTCATAAAAGCGAATAAGAATGACATTAAAGTAGTTTGTGGAAGAAATGGAGGAACTCCACAGGGCAGAAATCTGTTTAAGAGCAACCAGCCTTTTCCTGTGGTCACATGTAAATTACAAAGTGGACAGAGACACCCAAATTGCCAATATAGAGGGAAGAAGTCCACCCGTTATATTGTTTTGGGGTGTGATCGAGAATGGCCTGTACATTATGAGGAAGGCATAATTAAAGATTGTATCAGCGATTTCTAGCCTAAAACATAAAGTGTCAATTTCAGCTGACCTTTTTTCACGATCCGCTCGCTGCTTGCCCCATAAATTGTCTGTGAAAAAAACGCGTCTCTCTGGTCAGCCTAGGGTCCGAGATATGCCAAAAAAAAAAAAAACAATCGGCACTTACCAACCTTTCCATAAACAAACAGTGTTCCAACCAATCAGCGTCAGGGGTTTGGTGTTGTGGACTTTCCTACTGGTGCAGGGATGTGAGGGAGGCGGAGCGAAAGTGAATAAAAATAAAAAATAAAACCTTTAGTAGGAAAAAAATAAAATACCTTTTTATTTATTTATTTATTTATTGCTATGGAATTTTTTGCTAAGGAACATTCCTCTTTTTTTTTTGGAAATCATTCTCCAACTCCTCTCGAGTTAACATGTTGATTTTTACCGTTTTGGAATCCATTCAGCCGTTCTCCTGTTCACTGAATCCTGAGACCAATAGCATCGCGTTCAAAAATGACCAACAAGTTTCGATATTTGTTTTTATTTAAAACTTGACTCTTCTGTTATATTGACACTGTAAAAAAAAAAAAAAAAAACGAATTTTACAGAAAATAACTTTTTTTTTTTTTTTTTTACAGTTTTCTGTTATTTAAAATTACATTTAAAACTTATTAAAATTACTAGCAATTTCTGTAAACTAACAACTTGAATGTTATTTTAGGTCCTATTTCATTAAAGACAAATTACAATATTTTTTTATTTTTTATACATATAATGTTTTGAGTCAAGATTAACAAACCGGTTGTCAGTTACTGGATCTGTACATTTTGTTCTTAAAGTTACAGAGGTATAATAATAAGCCTAACGTTACCAGCAGTCGGTCTGACCCCCAATCAAACAAAATACAAAAGAGAAAATCATTAAATGTACTTATATTGCCTTTGTTTTAGTCCTATTGTTTGTAACGTTAATTTGCTACTTTGATCTTATGTTGAATAAAATTCAATATAATAAATAACTATACTGTAATATTACTATTGTGAAATAATATGGTCATATCGTGCACCCATGCTAGTTTTAAGATCAAACTCACAAAATGTGATGACTTATAAATGAGTAAAACACTGTTATGTGAACTCATTTAACTGAGAGAGGACCTGAAAGCATGATCATTGGACTCCATGGAGAAGAATACTAGATGTAAACCAGGATTTTGGATCAGCTGTGTAGATTTGGTTTGGAGCCGGTGAGTACATTTTTGCAAGCCCATGTCTGTCAGTAAGTAGAGATTTATCAAACAAATTAATTTTAATTTAATTGATTGCTTGTGTGTGTGTTTCCCCCTTATGATCCAGAAGTTTTGGGAATAAAAATCTTCTACTCCATGATCTTCAGAGGAAGTAAGTATTAATTTCTAACGTTAAGATACACTAACATTAATTTGTTTAAAGGAATGTTTGTAGTATTTTTTATTTTTTACATTTGTTTTTGTATTGTTTTTTACCCCCAGCTGATTCAGCTGATTACTGGCCATTTGGAGGAGGACTGCTCTTCATCTGGTGTGTCTGTCATTTCTGGTGCAGTCATGGACATTTTGTTGTATGTTTTGGTTTTGGTTTTTATCACGCTACATTAATTATCAGAGCTACAGTGGTGCCCAAAATTATTAGAACACTAGTATTTAAACTACCTTAACTAATGGTTTAAACTTAGTTATTTCTATCATTTGCTATAGTGTGTCAGTATGAAATATCAGTTTACATTTCCAAGCGTTCATTTGCCATTAATTGTAATAATCAGTGACACAAGGAGTATGAAAACAGACAGTGCTTCACACAGAGGTCTAATTTCATCATCTAAATCCAGAAGAATTGTGGCAACATTTCCAAGATGCTTAAACCTACCAGCAAAGCAGTACTGTTAAAAGTTTTAAGCACTTGTGTACAAATTCTGTAAAATGAGAATGTTGATAAAAATATCATAAATGTCAAAACTGTTATACGTTTTCTTTATCAATGAACTTCTTGTGGGCACTTGCGGATAGTTTTATGAAGCATCTTGGAGACGTTGCCACAGTTCTTCTAGATTTAATCTGTCTCAGTTTGTTCTGTTTCTTCATGTCATTCTGTGCAGAATGGATGATGATAAGATCAGATCTCTGTTTGGAGCACTGGCTGTTGTCAAACAAAAATCTTACTGGATTATTACATTTATTGGCAAAATTAATGTTTAGAAATATAAAATAAAATTACCCATTGAAATACTACAGAAAAAGATTAAAATGAATTAGAATTAAAATCATTTTTAGCTGGTAAAAATACTAGTGTTTTAATAATTTTGGACACCACTGTATATGGAGCCCATGGGAGTCAGTAGAATATTGTGGATTAAAATAAAACGATGTGGATGAGATAGAAATGCATTTTTAGTTCAATTTCTCCTCAGAGCTCTGAATGAATATTTCAATAATCTAAATTTACATCTGAAACTAATAAATTTGTTAATATGAGAATGTATTGGTTTTGTATTTATTCAGTTTTAAAGTACTAGTTCAATTCTGATACAAATATTTCCTGCTGATAATTTACTCACCCCTGTGTCATTCAAGATGCTTGTGTCTGTCTCTTTTTCTGTTGAAAAGGTTTTTGAGGAAAACATTCCAGGATTTTTCTCCATATTTCGATGGGAGCCAACGGGTTGAAGGTCCAAATTTAATTGTCAATGCAGCTTCAAAGGGCTCTACATCACCCCATCCAAGGAATAAGGGTCACTGGGAACTTGTAAAGCCCTTTGAAAGCTGTATTGAAATTTTGAAACTGAAGTCCACTATATGGAGAAAAATCCTGAAATCTACTCCTCAAAAACTTTACTTTCTTTTCGACTTAAAGAAAAAGATATGAACATCTTGGATTACATGTGGAAGAGTGAATTATCAGGAAATATTTTCTAATAGTTTTAAGGTAAACATATATTTAATTAAAAGTTTTGATGAAACTGTCCCATGTTCTTTTAATGTAATTGTGCTGTATATCTTAAAAAAATAAATAAATAGATGAAATGTAAAATGTTAATTTTATTTGGCATTGTCACAGACTTTGTATTGCAGACTGTTTTTTGTCTTTTAAATAAAAATGTTAATTTTCCACCTTGAGCATGCTTTGACACTATATTGAAGGTTTTTTTATTGTAATGATTTGTAAAATAACAGTGTTTCTCTGTTGAACATTTAGTGCTTTTATTGTAATCTAGGTAAAATTTGTCAACTAAGGGTTTTACACTGTAAATAAATGGTCAAGGGACTGGTAGCTACGGCTGCCAAACAAAAACCATAAAGTTAAAGTAAAATATTGTAACTGAAACAAGGGAAAGTCTGTAAAATAAGGGTTTTACACTGTAAAAGAGGTCCCGTAAAAAAATGGTCAGATGACTGGCAGCTACGGCTGCCAAACAATAACCGTGAAATTAAAGTAAAATATCCTAATTGAAACAAGGAAAATTCATTAAAATAAGGGTTTTACACTGTAAAAAAGTCCTGTAAAAAACGGTCAAATGACTGGCAGCTACGGCTGCCAAACAAAAAACGTAAAATTAAAGTAAAATATCCTAATTGAAACAAGGAAAAATCTGTAAAATAATGTTGTTGTTTTTTTCTGAAAAACCTTTAATGAAAATTTCTGTAAAATTATTGTTTTTGCACTTTATTTCAATTAAGATATTTTACTGTAATATTACGGTTTTTATTTGGCAGCTGTAACTGCAAGTCATTTGACCGTTTTTTTTTACCAGATTTTTTTTACAGTGTATATGCAAACAATGCAAGCAGAGCTGAATTAGGACAATACCCATTATTAATTAGTATTTAAAAAAGACGTCTATGAAATTCTACCAGCACCTAAAAAGCAATGATCCAAGCTCATACCAGGCTAAAGCTCTGTAGTGGCAAGAGCAGAACCTGCACATGAGCGCCTTTTACAGCTGGTACTGAAACAACACCCAAACCAGCACAGCACAATCCGGCCTAACCAAATTATACAATTACAAAAACAATATTACATGGACTTTTGGATAGACACTACTAAATTACAAAAGAAGATGGAGTAATATTTACACCTGAAAATAAATTATACACCAGCAGAATACCTGATCTGCAAAAAGACACAAATTGAGAAAGACACTACAAAATACAAACTGCATGATCACTGTCTGGCTGTAGAGATGGGGCAGCACAGACAAAGATAGTAGCCGCGAGTACACAGTGTTCACAATGTTCACAAGACTGAGATACAAAAAACATTGCATGTTTCCGTTTGGAGAGTCAGTGGCTGCTTTGCAAAATATCATTAGACTGACTATGATGTAAGAATAACTGATAAGTGACACTGCTGATTCCAGTACTTCTGGTAATTCAGAAAGAGTTGTATTTATTTTATTATTATTTTTTTTATATATAAATTTGATATACAGGTGTGATTTAAAAAAAAAAAAAAAAAAAAAAGGAATAGAAGAAGATTTAGGGATGTAGTGTTCTGATGTCTGATTTTGTAGCTGACCCAAACCAGGCAGTTATTGAAGTGCACAAGACAGCATCAATGATGGCTGAGTCAAACTGTGTGAGTAGCTCTTGTTGGGCCTTTTGAACAATTGAGTGGATGTAAGTGTCTGACTTCAGGTCCTGAACGATGGTGGTGGCCAGGAATCTAATTTGACGTTACTGCAGCCACAGTGCTGTTCATGATGGTGAGTGGGGGGAGACCGGGGTGGGTTCTCCTGAAGTACATAATCATCTTAACTCTTTTGAGCTCCAGATTGTTAAGACAGCACCAGACAGCCCACTGCTCATCCTCTTGTCTGTAAGCAGACTCGCCACCAACCTGGATGAGGTTGATGACTGTAGTGTCATCCACAACTCCAAACTCTGGAATAGCCTTCCTGATAACGTTCGGGGTTCAGACACACTCTCTATGTTTAAATCTAGATTAAAGACTCATCTCTTTAGCCAAGCATTCACATAATGTATCTCATAACGTTGTAATTTCAGTTACATCTGATCAAATGCACATTAATATTCTTCAGCTTGGGCTAAACACATCATTTTTGTTTGGTCGGAAGTTGGAACAGCAGCTACGCTAATTATTTCTTTGTTTCTCTGTCTCTGCCACGGGATTTCCATCCCGTGGTAAGGGTTTACACAAGATTCAGCCCGGATTCAGAAGAAGAGATGATGCCAACCCCTCAGAGGACCGCAGATGATGCCAGCCTTGAAACAACATACAGCACTACATAATTTTCCTACAAGTTGATTACAGCACATAACCATTGCAATTAGTGTTCATCATCTGTTTGATTACACAGTTACTGATTTTAATATTTATATCATATGTACATCGACTCAACATACAGTATTCACCACTAATAAGCTACTAAATATATTGTAGTAGCCTAAAACTTTTGTACAGCTGCTCTGCAACAATTTGTATTGTATTGTATTGAAAAGCTTGACAGAGAGATTAGAAGAGGTGCAGTCATTTGTGTACAGGGAGAAGAGCAGTGGGGAGAGGCTGCAACCCTGAGGAACACCGGTGCTGATGGTGCGGTTGTGGGATTTGGATTTACACATTATCACTAGCTGCTGCCTATCTGTCAGAAAGTTGGTGATCCATTGACAGAGATCTGGGTTAGTTTGGTCTGGAGGAGTGTTGGGATGATGGTGTTGAAGAAGAAGTCCCTGATTTATCCAGATGCTGCAGGGTGAAGTGCAGCTTCATGTCGACTGCATAGTCCATGGACCTTTTTGCTCATTAAGCACACTGCAGGGGGTCCTGTTATCTTCTGTTTCTTTGCGATTGGGCAGGAACTTCGCACAGCTCTAGTGATCTGTTGAAAATCTGTGAAAAGATGGTCAGCACAGGTTTTCAAACAGGCTGGCGTGACACAGCCTGTGCCTGGTGCTTTCCATATTTTCTGCTTCTGGAAGACCCAAAGCACATCGTCTATACTGATCTGAAGTGCAGGACCACTTCTGGATGTGTTGATGGTTGTGTAGAGAGATGGTCAGAATGGGTATGGTATATTAGACTGGAAGTTTAAAATCTACAATAAAATTCAGGCCTTCAACAAGGTGTCATTAGCCTCAGTGATATCTTTCAATGATTTTATAGCCTTTTTTGGGGGCTGTACTTTTGACTTTTCTTGTGCAATACTGCCCTTGGGTTGTTATGTACACATCACAGACATACCTACAGACAAAACAAGAACTAGACCTTGAACACACTGGTACACTCTCATGAAAACTGGGAGTATAAATTTGACCCATCTTTCCTAATAACCTGGAGTGTTATGAAAGCACACTAGCTCTCTGTGTCTGCTTGATCACACACTGCAATTGGTCTACAAAGAGCTGTTGATTACCGCAAAGCCTCCAAGCAAAAGAAGACAACTATTAGAATTATTTTACCCAGAACAACAAGGTAAGAACTGGAAATTTCATCAGCAATTATTATATATACATGAAGTGTGTCTTGGTGCAGATATAAAAATAGAAAAATGGTACAATGGTCTGTTTACAAAAACATGCACAGCTGAGTTAAAGTAAAGTAAGATGTGCAAGTCAAATGTCTGAAGAAGGTGTTCTGATGTTTGTGTTGTTCACCAGGTCATGGAGATTCATCAGTCTGCTGTGATTCTGCTGCTGGTCTTGGCTGCTTCTTTCACTGATTCTGGTCAACCATATAATTATATAAAATTCCTTAATCAGCATTTTGGTCCTCATGTAAGTGAGCATGATTGTGACAAAGAAATCAGAAAGAGAGACATCACTGACTCTGGAACTGCAAATGGCTGCAAAGAAGTCAATACCTTCATAAAAGCAAATTCAAATAATATTAGAGTAGTTTGTGGAAATGGAGGAACTCACCTGCGTGGAAATCTGTTTAAGAGCAACCAGCCTTTTCCTGTGGTCACCTGCAAATTACAAAGTGGACAGAGACACCCAAATTGCCAATATAGAGGGAAGAAGTCCACTCGTTATATTGTTTTGGGGTGTGATGGAGGATGGCCTGTACATTATGACGAAGGCATAATTAATGTATAGATGATAGGCTGAATTGGGCCTCACAAAATTATGCTAATCACTTGTTATTTTTTGCCTTTCTTTGTTTTCAAGTGCAAAAAAAATAAAAAAAATAAGTTATCTTTTAAAGAACCAAATCTATAACTCTCCATGCATCTCTCTGTGTGTAATTGTGCTTATCATGAGCACTCTGTTTAGCATAAAAAATATAAATATTATTCTACCTGTCTGCAATACTCAATAAAAATGTTCTACTACCTATAAACTCAATTGCTTGATTCTTGCATCTCAACAACACCAATTTGAAGATAAATATCCATTAACTTATTATTATTATTATTATTATTATTATTATTATTATTATTATTATTATTATTTTGTCTTTATACTTAATAATCAGTGTTGGATAAGTTATTTTTAAAAGTAATGCATTACAATATTGCATTACTTCCTAAATGAGTTACTAATTGCATTACTTAGTTACTTGTTATGGTGTTGTGTCACATTTGCGTTATTTTTATCATGTGCGCTGGGCTTGTTTGTTTGTTTTTAATATAAAAAAAAGTTTTTAACATTTTTTTTGTAAATTTAAAAACCCTTCACACCTAAAGTGAAATGAATAAGCCTCAGGCTGAAGGAAATGTACATTCACATCTGTACAGTAGAGGGTGCAGCTCGAACAAACCTTTCAATAGGACAGAGAGCAAAGTTCAACACTCTTCAGCAATTTAAAAAAATAAAGAAACACAAATGCTATGCTTATCTAAAGTAATTTTTGTTGATTAGTATGTTTGAATTGGACCATCAAAGAAAAAAAAGACATTGGTTGAAAAATAGGATAATAGGATAATATATGATATTAGTAACATTTAACATAATTACTGTGTCAGATTCTGAGTTTGTATTTCACTGTTTTTATTCATTTTAAGAAAAACTGAATCTATTTCATGCAAGTGAGATGAATAAATGCATATTAACATTTAGTCTAGATCTACATTGATCATGTTTACACAGCGCACACAAAACCTTTGGACTTCATTTCTGATTTCTCTCAACACGGGGACAGGAGAGCAGTCAGTCAATAAATAGGTGAACAAACTAAGTGAAGTTACTTACTTGAAAAGGTAACTCAGATATTGTGAAGTACATTTAAAAGTAATGCTGTACTTTAATAGTTGCTTGAAGTAATCTGATTACATAACTCAAGTTACTTGTAATTCATTAAACACAGTTGCCATCTGCAGGCCATGAAATGTATAAAAAATCACTATCAGGTCCAATACGTACCAATACGTATATATACGGTTGTAATGCGGTTTGTTTTGCTGATATTTCAATATAAACAGTCACATGAGTGAAAACAGCTTGATCTGACAGCTATGATCAGTTTGTATGTTGAATCTAATGTTTAATGTTGTTGTTTTTTTTTTCATTTATGTACATGACATGTCCTGCTGACACTGGGTTCAGCTTCAATTTGCTTTTTGCAATTTTTCTTCATTAAAGAAAGAACTCTTACCAATCAAAATATCATTAAGCACACTCTTTTTGACATCTGACTTTTTTTTTCCTGGTATTTCAGGTATTTAACATACCTTATTGTATTGTAACTTTAGGATTAAAATGACATAGACACATATTTTCAAATTGACACATGAAATGGCATATTTTTGCTTACACTCAACAATAAAAATTACCTGAATAAAATGGCTTAATTTTATTATGTTGTATATACACTCACTAAAAATAATACTTGACAAAGATATTATGCTTTTAATCCATTAAATTTAAGTTAAAAAGCTCTAAAGTTATGCAAAACCTTTAAATTTTAACATGCCTGTGTGTAGAGAGCATCACATCACAACTTAAGCATCACATTTTTGTAAATTATTATTAATCAATTATTACTTATTAATATTCATCACTGCTAGTACACTGGTTAGAATATCATCACAGTCCAAAATTGTCCCTTTAAACCAGCGCATGCGTATTATATTAAGAGATCGCTATTGCGCATGTGTTTGTTGTTTTAAACCCACTCGCACGCGCCTAACGACGTCCAGTATCAAAGATAAAATTAACGAATATTTTATTAACCTTCTATTGCTACTTGCACAATTTCATATTCACCGCTGCAAATTGACTCAACAAAATCCTTAATTTATAATTTAAAAAAAAGAGGTTCAACAGTATCCAAACTAGTTCCTCATTCAAAAATCTTAAGGCTTCTAAAACTGTCAATTTGTTTAATCTTTTTAATTTATATTGTTAAAGGTTTTGTTTTGTATTTATTTATTTATTTTTATTATATACATGCAAAATGTTGACATTTTTGTACTTTTGTGCTTTGTACCTTGGCAATAAAAAAAAAAAAAAAAAATAAATAAATAAAATAAAACGTCCAGTAGGTATTGGACCTGGTCCATCTACGTCATCGCGCTACAGCCTGCAGCTAGGACCTCTTGGATGAACAAGGTTATCACAAGCTGAACTAAATCACCTGGGAAAACAAAAATGCAAAAGCAAAATACAATAAACTACCCTATCACCATTGCATTGTTAGCTTAGTCAACGATTATGATAGCACACACAAATTATATATTTTTTTAAGACACAAATATTATATTATAAGTGAGTCATGTCTTTTTAATAATGTTAATCACAAAAACATGAAAGATCAAATTAATTTCCTTGTTTTATAAAGACTTTCAGGCATGTTTATGTTTGCTGATGTAAAGATAAGGAAAAGAAAGGGAAATTCTTCACTATTCTTCATAGTGTTGCACAATGCTTACAACAGTGTACTAAAATACCATTAGTATTTAGAAAATACAAACATTTGTGTCCACTTATTGATTTATGGTACAGGCATTAGAGAAGAGTTTAGCATGTTAGCTTTGACATGTAAACTTTAATAAAAAAAATATTTACCTAACATGAATAAAAATCACAATTTATCTCTATTGAGACATTTATATATTTACAATGAGCACCATACAAATGACAAGTCCAAAAATAGGAACAAGAGAGCACCTCTAAATTAAACCAAAAGAACAGCCCTTCTTAATAAAAAAACTTGTAACAAATCATAGAGAGCAAAAGACTGTGGTTTGTAGTTGAAGATGTTTGTAGTTTGCCAAACTGAATCTGGATTTCCAGCGCAAGAATCAAGACAACATTTGCATTTGTTCTTATCATTTCTGGTCAGGAAGGGTAAACTATTAGGCTAACATTTTAATTCATACTGCTCATACACGTATATAAACACGGTCTGGAATCAGGAACAGGGAAACACACACGAAGACAATGCAGCCAGAATGAGCAGTGAGACATGAGAGTTCTTATAGACCAGATAATAGTGAGCAGGTGTGAGTGTAATCAGTGCTAATGACAAGACAGGAATGAACAATCAGGGAAGTGCAGTGCAAGGGGAACAGCGACCTCAGGTGGCTGAGGGAAACCCCACAGCCCAGATCATGAAAAGAAAGGAACATTGGTTTGTGCTCAAACACATTTACATACTTATTTTATATCAAATAAATAAAACCTTAAAACTAACAGCTTTCCAATAAAATGTCAATATTTTCCAGTAAATAGAACTGGTCAACATCAAGTTTGCAAATGTGAATTAACATACAGGTAAAGAAAATAACTGAATATAAAAAAAAGACAAATACATATATAGACTGTATCACTCACCATTGACTTTAACACTGAAGGTGTTTGTACTGCTGCTGTTTATCAGTAGTTGATAAACTCTAGAGTCTGTGGTTGTGATGTTCATGATGGTCAGAGATCCAGTCTGAGGATCCAGCTTCAGCCTGTGTCTGAATCCCTCAGTACCTTTATTGCACTGAACATCTGTACAGATATCACATTGATCTCCATTGATCTGAGCAATACGAATGCCAATAAAATACCATTTAATCTTTTCTTGCTGTTTTGTTTTAACACCAGTGTGTAGAGTGACTGAATCTCCCTCCATCAATAATCCTGAGAATCCGTCTGTATCAACACCAGACGAATCTAGAGAAGAAAATGAACATAATCCGAAAAAAAAAAAAAAAAAAAATATATATATATATATATATATATATATAAATTTGTGCTTTCTACAAATCAAGAGTACAGAAAATATTTCATAGACTAAATATTTTCATAGACTGTAGATTGATGCTTTCCCTTTCGGAATAGCCTGCATAAAAATAACATGACATTGTATTCATTTAGCAGAAGTTTTAATCCAAGGAGACTCACGTTACATTTATTTAAATTATTTGATCAATTTATGTAGTAAAACAACCCTGCATCAACATTAACTGATGGTTATGATGCCACGTTACGTTTTTATAGCCTACCAAATCAGTTCGTCTGATCATTTTGTCACTTTTGTCACACGAACAGTCTCTACAGCTACCACCGTTTCTACAGAGCAATCAGTGTATTGAGCGAAAAAGAAATTTGAACAAATAAAGGTCTTACTATTGTCGAGGAAAAACATGGTCGCAGCAAGAAAATTAAAGACAATCTTCATTTTCACCACTTTTTCCCTCAAGAATGCAGATTCTCATTACAAAAACGTTCTGTTCTCCCGCTTAGATAACGATGCAGGTATTTCTAGCCAGAAGTGAAAGTAATAAGGGAGCCTCCCTGTGGATGGAAAGTAGAGCGATTATGCTGCCTAAAGTCCCCTTGCTTTTCTAATATGCATATGCAAAAAATTTTTTCGCCGTGTTCCTTACTTTTTCCTTTGTAAAAGTAATACTAAAGTATATAATAATAAGTATATTAGAAATAAGAATGTAAATAATAAGAATAACAGACCAATAATTAATTAAAAGAACAATAATTATATAGTTATATTAAAATGGTAATTTATTAATATAAATTACTATTAATATTATTATTATTATTATTATTTTCCTCAAGATTCTCTCGGTCACCATCCAGGACTTGACCAGAGTCCTTGGGAGTTCCTCTCTAAAAAGTGAGTACTTTGTGTAGGATGTGTGCAGTCTCACAAAGCACAGTCTTCTGAGATTCAAAAGCACTTGGCTTACCTGGGATCTATTCCAAATATTGTTGGAATCCTTTCTTCATGCAACCCAGGGCTCCTATCTCAACTGCACCTGTGTTCTCGTGTTCCAGGATTTGCTGATGTCAATTCCCATGCAGGCTCTTATACTTAATGAGCTTGTCATTCTCTTTCTCCATGCACTGCATTGTGGCCTACTGGTATTGTAACACCAATGAGCAGATAGATTTTGTCCTTCTTGTTGTGGATAATGATGTCTGGACGGATTGCACTGATGGTCAAGACGATAAACACACCTTTTTACATTTGTTGGTGTTCACTACTGGTTGTGGGACATTCTCATACCACTTGTTGGGCACTTCAACGACAAGTTCTTTGCAAATCATCCAATGAATACAGCTTGAGGTTCATGTATCTCAATTTTCATTGTGTGTTGTGTTTCTCCTGCTGTTCTGGATATTCTCAAGTTCATGATTAAAACTACTTATACCAAAAACAACCTCAATCTGTGTTCCTCAATTTTCCTATTCATCTTTCTTTACGGTTATAATTTAACATTCAGTCAGGTCTGTGCCTTTAATACTATTATGACTATAAAAATGCTTATATAGTTGTTTTATATATTAAACAAAAATAAAATATATAAAATTTTATCTTTAAATTGATTCCTTTTAACAGAAAGTTGAAGATGATAAAACACTGCTAAAAGTCTTGATTTCTGAAACAGTGTTCAAAGACAAATATTTCGGTCACAGATGGTTTGGTTCATGAAACAGCTTTTTTTTCCTACACTGAAAAAAATGTTATGTTGAATTTACTTAATTTTATTACGTCAAGGGGTTGCACGAAATAAATTTATCTAAATCCAGATATATTTTTTAAGTTGAGTGAATTTATATTTTATAAGTTGAGTTTACTTATATTTTATGAATAAGGTTGTACTTATATTTTATACATTGAGTTTATTAATCTCTTTCAGTAATTTCAGATTAATTATATTCATAATTTTAGCTAAACTATTTTGAGTAGAATTTACTCAAATTAATTGTGCAACCAGATCAATTTAATCGTTTAATTTCTACATATTAAAATTAATTTTAATCCAATATTTTTTTTTTTAAATCTAGCTGGCAGAGGTGGGACCAAGTCTTTCTATTCAAGTCACAATTTAAAGCCGAGGATCAAATGTTGATGTTTCATTGGTTAAGATGATGCTACCATCATGAGGATCAGTGTTTGCTTTAGTTGGGCCCTTGACCCTTGACTTATTATGTTAGATATCTTGCTGCAACATCATATGTAGTGCTACACATTAGAGAGTTTGAATGCAATATGAGGTTATCAGGTAGTGACCTGATTATATGTAGAGTAACTACTATTGTGTTGAATGAGTAGTTCTGTGAAGCTTCACATGTAATTCTTAGTTTTGTTCTTATAGTTCAAAATTAATATTTCTGCTACATGTAGGACATATAAATAACCTCAGCTCTCGTGCTATTTAGATACATGCAGACATCAAGAACCAGCATATGAATCTCAACAATGGTGACAATGAACTAAATTCTTCATGCTGCAATGCATGCTGGGTAACACCATAGTAAAAACTCCTATCATACACTACAGCATGAAGAATTATTGTCACCACTGTTGAGGATGGTATGATAAGTGTTTATGTCTAAAAGCCTGAGCTGTTGTAAGATTCCCCTCAATATTTAAGCATTACAGTGGCATTTTTAATAAGACTTTCTCTCTAGTTGTTTGATAGTTGAATGCCAGTCTATTAACAAAATATTAACCATTTCATGATGTTCACTCATATGATATAAAAGCAAAATGTGTTAACTGGACTGCTACTACAAGTTTTTGATTCAGTAATGTACAAAAACTTGCTGTAAAACAATATTGCAATTGCTTAAAAGCAGTTTACTTTGAATTATTAAAAGGGTCAAAAGCCCAACTAAAGCAAACACTGATCTTCATGATGGTAGCATCCTTTTAACCAATAAAACATCAACATTTGATCCTCTGTAATTCTGGATAACAGCAGGTGTTTATCACTAATGCACAATCATCATTTAATTAGTCACTTAATTATCTCGTTACCTTTAACTCTTTGAGGACTTGGGCTTTAAATTGTGACTTGAATAGAAAGACTTGGTCCCACCTCTGCCAGCTACCATGTTCCAAAACACAGCTTGAGCTGGTCTAGCTGGATTTTCCAGTAGGGGGATGCAGCATTCAAACGAGTGCATCACGTTCAATCCCCCCGATTTGGCGCCTTCAGAAAAAAAATGTGTCTGCACATGCGCAGACCGGACAGTATATGGAAATTAAATGAAACGTATTTTTTTCTAATTACTTTTAATTGAATGAAATTAACTTGTTTAACACAAAGGCAGTGAATTTGAAAATTAATAATAAAAAATAAGTAAGATTAAATAACACATTAAAATCAGTGAAATTAACCAGATAAAAACATGTAACATTGACAAGGGGTCAGAATCATTTTTTTCAGTGTATGCAGAAATCAAAGAAGAAGTCTGTGCTTGCAAATGTAGCCAAAATTGATAATCAAATACCATACCATCTACTGATTAATGATAGAGCTAATACAGACCCTGATTCACACTTGCTGTCAGGATTCAGGACTTATGTTATCATGGGTTCCCACTGTTTTAGTTCCTATTTGTCCTTAATCTGCCTTAATTGTTCCTTTTCTCCTTTTGTCTAATTATTTATCCCACGCACCTGTGCTTCCATTGTTCCAGATGTTTTATTGTTGTTGTTTTCACCTTTTGTATCATTTTGTTTGATTTACTTACTTAAACATAAAATTGAACATTGAATGCATACATGGAGCATGATGGCGTAGTAACAAACACGTGATACGGAAACCATCGCTTTATCGTTTAAAGCAGAAACAGCGCTACTTTTACCCGATAGGGTGCGCTAACAGATGGGTTTTGAATATCAGCAGCTAAAGCAGCATCACAGCCCTAAGCAACAGTTGATTGTAAAATTGTGAAAATGTATTATTTTTGAGGCAAAGCTCACATTTAATTAATTAGATTGATTTTAAAATATTTACAGTACCCGTATTTTAACATTCTCCAAAGTAAATGATAGACTAAATTGTACTAACAGCAGCAGCATAAAGCTCCTAAAGCTGATTTAATATGATATTTGTTTTATTGTTTCTCTCTATATGTGTCAAACAGTTTCTCATCTTGTTCTTTTTCGTAGCTTAAAGAGTCTTAAAAAGCTGTAGCAGAACAGGAAGACACTCTTCACCTACAAACTAAACACATCAGTGAATACCCGCACTCATCTACAAGATGTTTGTCCACCCAACAGATCAAACCACAATTCTCAAGAAAAGCAACCACAGCAGTTTTCAGTTTGACTCAAAGATAAAACTGGTAGCTGTGAGATGGCAGATGCTTTTAACTTTTAACTTTATACTTTATACTTTCCATTCACTAATATTAATAACTGCATAAATACAAAATCAATTTTAAAATCACTAATGCAGTTTCGCTCCGCTTCACAATAAAATACAGATCGTAAATGATTAACATAATTTTCTTTAATGTTGGAAAAAAATAGCTTAAGTTTACTTTAACTGATGGACTAAATAAGGACTCAGGCAGCTAAAAAACTAAAGTATGTTAAATGATGAAAATAAAGATTTATTTATTATTAATTATTTTTTTAAGAACAGCTAAAGTCTAAAGGGTAGATGAACTGTAACATATGCAAATGTAGTTTGTGAATAAGGAGGGTCAAACTCCATCGTGGAGGATTCACATATAGTGAATGCAATGTTTTTAGCAGATAGTCTTATCTGACACTGAATAATTGAAGAAAATGTTTTGTATGTTTGTTTTGTTCTGTTTGTGCTGGTGCCATCTGACTGGTAAATTATATCAACCGTTTTTTTTTTTTTTTTATGGGTTACTATAGTCTTGAAGGTATTACCTAGATGGTAAATTATATAAATATACATATATATATATATATATATATATACATATATATATATATATACGTTTGGACACACCTTCTCATTCAAAGAGTTTTCTTTATTTTCATGAATCTTGCTCGAAGTATCGCCTGGGTCTCTACACATGAACTCAAGCATTGAGAACATTGTTTGTGTACACAGAGTTTACTAAAAAGAAAGGTTTTGAACA
>NC_133367.1:17097695-17177013 GCF_049309525.1 Garra rufa | reverse complement strand
CCTGTTTTTGCGTTTTTTAATTAATTACAATGTCAAATCCAATCCATTATAGACAAGAGTAATGTACATTTTTACAGATCAGGATTATAATCCCTGATTTGTTTATCTGTGTTTAAAATTAGGTAGTGTACTCACCCTAAATGTTGTGACTGTTGATATTTCTTTTTGTTTTGTGTTTCCACTGCTGAATATAATCATGTGCACATGTCAATTACAAAATCTACAGCTAATTTCAGACTTTGTAAACCAACAGAGGCCTTAATCTGTGAAAAAGCTCTATGTTCATCAGGTGTGTTTGGTGAGTCAGTGATGGAGGGAGATTCTGTCATTTTAAACATTGATGTTACTGAAATCCATGAAGATGATGACATAATATGGACATTTGGAGCTAAACATTTTTTCATAGCTAGAATTATAAAAAATAAGCAAATCTTCTCCACAAATGATGATGTTCTTGATGGGAGATTCAGAGACAGACTGAAGATGCACAATCAAACTGGATCTCTGACCATCACAAACATCACAACTAAACATGCTGGACTCTATCAACTATATATTAGGGGAGTGAAACTGACATCAAAAACATTCAGTGTTTCAGTCTATGGTGAGTAGATATAATTTGTCAAAACATCCACATATTCTGGCTTAATTTCACTGGAATTATTTACATTTTACACTGATTTAAGTTTTCAGTATATGAGAAGACAAACGTATTCAATCTTATTAATTACATATTTACTCAGCACATTAAACCAAGCATTTTTTATTAGTATTCCTTTTCTATTTTTCTAATTATTCTCAGCTCGTCTACCTTTTCCTGCCATCAGCAGTTACTCTTCAAACTGTCCATCATCATCGTCATCATCACAGCAGAATTGTTCGTTGGTGTGTTCAGTGGTGAATGTGAGTGATGTGACTCTCTCCTGGTACAAAGGAACAGTTTATTGTCCAGCATCAGTGTGTCTGATCTCAGCATCAGTCTCTCTCTACATCTGGAGGTGGAATATCAGGATAAAACACCTACAGCTGTGTGATCAACAATACCATCAGCAACCAGACTCAACATCTGGACATAAGCAAACTCTGTCACATATGTGCAGGTACAGCAGCACTAACATTAGTGATCATTTACTGACCTGATTTCTGCATTTTGTTGCAGATCAGACTGATGCATTCACCTCGTTCTCTATTATTATAGTGCAGGACAGACACTCTACTTCAGATTATTCAGTCTTTGTGTCTGTGATTGTGATCTCTGCTGCTGCTGCTGGATTTCTGTTGGGTGTTACTGCAGTCAGGATCTTCTGGATCTGCTGGAGATGTAAAAACACTGATCAAGAAGGCAAGTGTTACTTAATGGTTTTACAAATGTTACAACAAATAGTAAAAAGTATCATTATAATAACAGCACACTAAATATTTATGTAATTTATAATTTGTGTAACACCATTAAGTTCATAAATAATATGTGTGGTTATTGGTTTTTGTGACGATCTGCCCTGAGCAGCTCTTTACTTGTCTCATGCGTGCAGAAAACTGTTTCTTTATTCACTGTTTTACTCTGCTATAAGCAGTGTGTGAAAAAGTAACATTGTCATATAAAATGTGTTATTGCCATTTTAAAACTGCAGCATTAAATATATTTAATTAATTGTGTTTTTAACACTTCAACTTTGACAGCTCTGAAATGTAAATACAAAAAAGATCAGTTGTGTTTGTAGTTTTAATCTGTTTACTGTTGTTCAAACAGTTCAGACTGATGAAGATGAGATCACTTTTGCTGTTATGCGGTCCGTTCTACGAATCTAATGCACATAAATCCGTAAGTCATTGATTTCTAATTTATCTTGTGTGTGTTTGTATCATTTCAGCAGTGAGTCAGATGTAGATGTGTGCACTTGTGTGTTTGTCTGTATAACGAACAAGTAGGCTACTTAGCCATTAAATTGTACATTTAATTTTTATTTTTTTCACACAGAAAACTGAAGAGGAGGATGAAGTCATAGAGTATGTGTCCATCAGTATGACAATGTGATCAAACTTGCATCTGTCTTTAAAGTGTATTTTGATGTGATCATTTTACTAGGAAACTCATGTGACTCCCATGAGTTTATGATATTATTATTACTATATATTAATGCATATGAAATGATATTCATATGCATCTATTTTCTATACTCATGTTTTTTCATGGCAGTGCTTGTTTCAGTCTTTTTTTAAGTTTGTAGAGTTAGTAGAAAGAAAAAAAATTATTTGATAACACATCCTATTTTTTATATAATATTATATCTTTGTCAATATTTGTGAGTAATTTTAAGAGTAAAATTTGTTGTATGATTTACTGTTGTAATATTTATGGTATCATTCAGATGTTCATGGGCTATTTTTTTATTTTGTATTCAGCAGTATTGGGGAGTAACAGACGTTATAAGATAACAGTGCTGATTCAAAGAAAAAACGCAGTAACTACGCTTTTCTGTGATGGGTTTGGTTCACAAAATGTGAAATTCATCAACATTCAATAAAAGCAATGGTTTTAACAACTTAAACTATTTTTCCTCACTTGCAGTACTTCTCTGTCTCTTTGCAAAAGTTAATCCTCATGTTTCTGTAGATTAAACTTCAAAGTGGTTCATAACAGCAGAACAGGAAGAAACTCTTTACGTACAAACCAAACACACATGTGCACACTCTCACACATGATGTCTGTCCATCCAACAGATCAAACCACACGTCTGAAGAAAAGAAAAAAAGAAAGAAAGAAAGAAAAAAAACCAGCCACTTTCAGTTTGACTCATGAAGCTGAACTTCAGTAAAACTGGTACACTTTCAGAGAAAAAAAAAGTGCAAAAGCTGTTAATGGAGCGGTGCCTTTTCAAAAGGTACAATTTATGGGTGAATGTGACTCTCTCCTGGTAGAAAAAGTTTATTGTCCAGCATCAGTGTTTCTGATGTCAGCATCAGTCTCTCTCGACGTCTGGAGGTGGAAGCTAGTTTTATTTCAATATAAAGTGTGTATAATCGCCTCTAAAGCCCTATGGTGTTCAAAATAAAACATGTCTCAAAAAATTAGGGTGATCTTGTGCTTTTTCAAGAGAGAAAACCTTAGGCTGGGTACACCTAAAAGATTTTTCAAAACTTATAAGATCTTCAAAAATGTGAGAGACCACAAACATGAGGAGAAAAAAAAAATCCTAGATTTAACCGTGTTGCTCCTATAGTGTGTGGTGTGCCACGATGTGACAAAGACAGCACACCACACACCAAATGTCTCAAGACTTGAGAATAAAACGTCACACAAAAGTTCTACATGATATCGTTGTTTTTTTTTTTTTTTTCAAACCTTATGTGTAATCATGTTGGAATCAATTGATAGACAATATTGTTTGAAAAAAGGTTTGGTTAATACCTAATCAATATTTAGTGTAATTACAAAAAGGGTTAAGGAAGTACCACTCAAAATTATACACAGGGTTTACCCAGCAAAATATCATTTGGTAAAATTTAAATCTGATATGGATTTTAGTTGCTACTTTTATTGCCCTGAAACATTTATTTTGACATTGCCCTTTTTAAAAAATATTTTCACAAATGTAAGTTCAGCAAAAATATATATTACTGTAAAATGTGCATTTGTGGATCAGGTGACACGCGTGCATTCATTTACAACTCTTCTGAGTCGATTCTATTTGATTAATTTAAATTTTGAGACTTTCGGTTTGCCCTTTTTAACCTTGCTCAATCCACACACGCACAACTCGCAATGTGTATGTATTTAATTGTTTGATCAAAATTATTGCTAGGGACAATTTAGTAGCCCCTGGATAGTGGTAGGGAGTTCCCTTCCGGAGGGAACTCTACGCTGCGTCCTGGTGGACACTATGGGAACTGCCTTCAGCATGACCGGTTCTGAAACAAATGTATGAAACAACGACAGTGAACTTGACACTGGCCGGCGCCAGCCTATGACATCATCATCAGGCGCCTGCTAGTATAAAAGCAGGTGCCTGAGAGCACATTACCATCTTTTTGTCTTCAGAGTCCTCTGTTCTAAACGAGTGAGTACAGCGATGCCTAGAGAAAAACTGTTTAGGAAGTGTGCGGATCCGTGTCAGAGAAATCTGACACTTGATGACGCACACGACCCGTGTTTGGTGTGTTTAGGTGTAAGAGCACGCGCGCTCTGCTCTAGAAGAGCGGAGCGCGTTCATTGTGAGAGTTTCACTTTGAAGAAACTCCGTTCTCGTCTGGCCCTTTTCTCGAGGGAATCGGGCCATCCATCTGCCCCATGCTGCTCCGGTCCCGCCACAGCTGAGGCTGCTCGGCGGCTGAGATTGCGGGGCTCACAGGTGGAGCTGGCTGACGAGTTTGAGAGAGCGTTTAATCGCTCGCGCATGTCAGCCGGAGGCGAGAATGCGCTGCTAGCGGATAATGTGTTGTCTCTCACATCCTCCGGTTCTGCAGCGAGTGCTCTTTTGGCTTCAAGCCAGGGTGAGCAGGAGGTTGAAATGGAACAATTATGAGCTCGTTTGAGCCCATGCAGCCTCCCTGCCCCGCATATGAAGAGTTGATGTCTGTTATGGACCGCGCGGCTGCCCGCTTGTATCTGCAGTGGAAGCCCGCGAGGGAAGAGGCCGCTCTCGGCAGACTAGACGAGCGGTTTCTTCCGGGCCATGACAAACCCAACTCCTGTGAGCCTCCCATTCCTTCCTGATCTGCTTAAGAGATCGAGAGGGAATGGGACAGGCCATATTCAGCCCGCATTCACAGACATCGGCATGTGAATCATGCTGATGTCGAGGGAATGCATGGGCGCGGATATGTGACGATGTCTCTCGCTGACGGTGGCGAACTATCTCTCAGAGCGAGGGACATCGACCCTGAAGGCTCCAAAGGCACATATGCGGCAGTGGCCGGTGCTCCTCTGCACACGATGGCAGTGTTGCAGAGGCGCACCAGGCTGATCTGCTGAAAAATCTGGACCGAGCCCCGGGGGTTTACATCCCTTGCTGGTCCACGCCTCCACCTAAACACCGGGGGGGAAACCAGGCCCGTCCTGGCCCAAGGGCCAGAGACGAGGCCAGGTCACCAGTGTGGGGCTACCTGCCCCTCCCTTTTCCCCTTGACTCCGGGGCTGGGCCAACGATGAGACTGAGGCTCCATCTGTTGGCCCGGTATGTGAACAGTAAAGATACTTTAATAGAATATTCAAGCGTGTATGTGTATGTTTTCTTTGTCTACCAGCTCCGCTTGGGTGTTTACTATTGCAGTTTAGAGCTCCTCTTGAGTTCTACTGCCACCAAGTGCCGAGTGTAGCCAGGTCTCCCCTCGTTTTATAAATGAAAACAGTGTGTAGAGACCTCCACTCGTGGAAAACCCCCTTCTGGGTTAGGCGTTGTCAGGTTTTAATAAAACCTCCGCTAAAGAGTGAGCTTGGTACAGACATGATCTAACATACATATACATACGAGAATATGTAAAACCCTCTTGAGCGTTGTCAAGCTGCTTCAAGCGGAAAGAGATCGCTACTGAAGCCTCCGCTCACTCAAACCCTGCTAAGAGTAATACTCTTTTGGCATGAGTGTAGTCAGGTCCCTTCCCTGTGTATTTTTATATACATATATGTGAGACCTCCACTCCTAGGAGTTTGTGTGTTAGGGCGAATAGAGCGTCGTTAAGGCTCCCTCTCTGTGAGAGAGATGAAGCCCCCGCTCTCTTTAAAAAAAAAAAAAAAAAAGAGCCCCGCTTTGAAGTAAAAGAGTGTAGCAGGCCTAGAAGGCCTCCTCTCTGTGAAGTCCTCTATATGAGAGACATATAGAGAGAGATACTTCTTAGCGCTGAATGTAGCCAGGTCATTCTTAGACCTCCATTCATGAGAGCTTTTTACTGGGTCGAGTGTTGCTAGGCTCCCTCTTTATGAGGTATTTCTGTCAAGCCTCCACTTTCCAGAAAATGCAGGCCGAAAACACAAGGCAAGGCAGCTTGTGAACTCTTTCGTGGACCTGTCATTATAAGCGTGAGTGGAGTCAGGCCTCCCCTCCGCGAGAGGGCGTGTATACCTAGGCCTCCACTCAATAGAGCTTCCTCAGTTGAGCATCGCCAGGCTTGTTACGTTCGAGAGAGCTTGTAACCATTAAAGCCTCCCTCACTGAAAGCTCCGCTTCCGGGTTCTGCTATCACCCAGGAATAATACAGGTGTCTTTCTCGCGAAACGCTTAGAGCACCTTCTTAAATCCACGTTGGTGGTGTTTGCTCACACAAGTCTTTGAGCACTTGAAATCCACGTGAGTGGTAAGTGCACTACTCAGGCACTTCACTAAAATCCATACTTTTGGTAAGGCTCCTCCCGTAAAGGCAGGTTCCTTCTTCAAATCCCTCACGGGCTGGACCACGCAGGATAATCCTCCGTGCCCATTTTTTGAGTTGGTTCCAAAACCCTTAAGTTTTACAACTCCTTTGATAGCACAGTGTAATAGGTCTCCCCTCTGTCACAACCAACAGTACTGAGACCTTCACTCTCACAGTTATAGCAGCTGGCAGGCCCATGAGTGCCTCGCTGACTATTTTTTGGGGAGTGCAGTCTTCCACTCACCAAAAACTAGTGTTGTAGGCTTCTCTCCTTAGAGATGTAGTCTCGGAGCCTCCACTACACGGAGCTAGATGATAAATGAGATTTTCTATTATTGGCTCTGACTGTGAGTATCTACCTTTCTTGAGCGTCGAGTGTAGTCAGGTCTCCCCTCGCCTAGAGCGTTTTACCTGAGGCCTCCACTCTGAAGAGTTTCCTAGGGAGAGCGTCGTAGGCCTCCTCTCGCTTAGAGAGTCTTTCTGCTGAAGCCTCCCCTCTCCAGAAGCTCCGCTTTCAGGCTCCGCTATCGCCTAGAGACTGCAAATCTGGTGATCCTCGCTATGCTCAGGACACCTACTCAAAACCACATTTGTGGTGTTTGCTCACGCAAAGTCTTTGGGCATTCTCTAAAATCCACGTGAGTGGTAAGTGCACTGTTCAGGCACTTCACTAAAATCCATACTCATGGTAAGGTCCCTCCCGTAAAGGCAGGTTCCTTTCTCCCATGGACCACGCAGGGTTCCTCCGTGTCCATTCTCTGAGCTGGTTTTTCTCAAAAACCTTTTAGTTTTCCAGCTCCAATCCAGATAGCGCTGCTAGCAGGATCGAGTGTCGGGCCTCCTCAGGCCTCACTCTCCAGAAGAGCTCCAAAATGAAGGTATTTCGGTCACACAGGCTAGTCAGCCTTGCGGATGACCTTCAAGGCTAGAGTGTAGCTAGGTCTTGAGACCTCCACTCTCAGAGCTCTTCCTTGCTAAGCACGGAGGTGTGTTAGGCTCCCTCTTTAGAAAGCCTCCACTCTCCAGACTCCACTCAGGCAGTACTGTCGTTTAGGCTGTTCAGCTTCGATGAACGCCTGCAGTGTTGAAGTGTAGTAGGTCTTGGGACCTCCACTCTTAGAGTCCTTCTGCTGCTCGCAGAACATTACCAGCCTCACTCAGAGTCCTTCGTTGCCTCCAGAGACACACTAGAATTAGGCGGTCCGACTGCACAGGCTATTCAGCCTCGCGGACCACCTCTGGTGTTGGGTGTAGATAGGTCACGGACCTCCATCCTTAGAGTCGTCCTCTGCTGGGTGCAGAGTGGTACCAGGCTTCTTTCTTACCAAAGCCGCCACTTTGCAGAAACTCCACTCAGGGGCTATTCAGCCTCACTGACTACCCTCAGTGTTGAAAGTGGAGTGGGTCACGAGACCCCCACTTTTAGAGTTTTCCTTTGCAAGACACAGAGTGCTTTTCTGGCTTCCTTTGGAGCAGTCACTCCTCTGAACTCCCTGTAGGTAATTCTGCTACACAGGCTACTCAGCCTCGCGGGCTACCTCTAGTATTGGGTGTAGATAGGTCACAGACCTCCATCCTCAGAGTCGTCAAAGTGTAGTAGGTCATAAGACCTCCACTCTGAAGATTCCCTCTGAGCAGTAGCTCCACTCGAGTAGTTTGTGTTGCACAGGCTATTCAGCCTCACTGAATACCTCCAGGTTTTGAGTGTAGAGGTGCCATGGCACCTCCATTCTTAGAGTTTGCTCTCTGGAAGGCACAGGGTGTTGCCAGGCTTCCTTTCGTCGAAGCCTCCACTCCTCAGAAGATCTCCACTTAGACAGGCCTGCCGCACAGGCTATTCAGCCTCACAGGCCGTCGTCAGTGTCAAGTGTAGTTAGGTCATGGGACCTCCACTCCGTAGATTCCCTCTGAGCAGAAGCTCCACTCGGGTAGTTCGGGTTGCATAGGCTATGCAGCCTCACTGAATACCCCCAGTGTCGAGTATAGGCTTTCCTCCGGGCGTGAGTGTAGCCAGGTCTCCCCTCACTGAAGGGCTAGTGAGACCTCCACTCCTAAGAGCTGGTGGACTGAACGTTGTCAGGTTTCCTCTCTTTCTAGAGAGTCTTCTGTGAAGCCTCCGTTCTCCAGAGGCTCCGCCTCCAGTACTTCTAAGCGTGAGTGTAGCCAGGTCTCCCCTCACTGCAGGGCTGTTTGAGACCTCCACTCCTAAGAGCTAGTGGATGGAATGTTGTCAGGTTTCCTCTCTTCTCAGAGAGTCTTTTATGAAGCCTCCATTCTCCAGAAGCTCCGCTTCCAGTACTTCTAGGCGTGAGTATAGCCAGGTCTCCCCTTACGGCAGGGTTATTTGAGACCTCCACTCCTAAAGAGCTAGAGGATTGAATGTGGTCAGGTTCCCTCTCCTTTTTGGAGAGTCTTCTGTGGAGCCTCCGTTCTCCAGAAGCTCCGCCTCCAGTACTTCTAAGCGTGAGTGTAGCCAGGTCTCCCCTCACTGCAGGGCTATTTGAGACCTCCACTCCTAAGAGCTAGTGGATGGAATGTTGTCAGGTTTCCTCTCTTTTCAGAGAGTCTTTTATGAAGCCTCCATTCTCCAGAAGCTCCGCTTCCAGTACTTCTAGGCGTGAGTGTAGCCAGGTCTCCCCTCACGGCAGGGTTAGTTGAGACCTCCACTCCTAAAGAGCTAGAGGATTGAATATGGTCAGGTTCCCTCTCCTTTTTGGAGAGTCTTCTGTGAAGCCTCCGTTCTCCAGAAGCTCCGCCTCCAGTACTTTCAAGCGTGAGTGTAGCCAGGTCTCCCCTCACTGGAGGGTTATTTTGAGACCTCCACTCCTAAAGAGCTAGTGGATGGAATGTTGTCAGGTTTCCTCTCTTTTCAGAGAGTCGTTTATGAAGCCTCCATTCTCCAGAGGCTCCGCTTCCAGTACTTCTAAGCGTGAGTGTAGCCAGGTCTCCCCTCACTGGAGGGTTATTTGAGACCTCCACTCCTAAGAGCTAGTGGATTGAATGTTGTCAGGCTTCCTCTCTTTTAGAGAGTCTTTTATGAAGCCTCCATTCTCCAGAAGCTCCGCTTCCCCATCTATACCTGTAGCACTGAATGTTGTCAGGTCCCTAGAGCAGGCGTCCGCCCTGCCGAGACATCCATTCCCTAAACTCCGCCCCTTATGGTCAGGGCGTTTATGAGCTCCTTCACTTAGAGAGCTAAGTGTAGTAGGCTTCCTCTAGGCCTCCACGCTTGAGAGTTGCGTGCACAGGTAGCCGGGCTAGCCGTGGCAGGTCACTGGGCCCCAGCGACTCTCGCTGATGCAGGGGTGATTTCCTTCTTGACTCCTCATTCAGTCAGTTTGATCACCTATCCCTCGGCATGGCGGTGTTGGTATAATCGTTCCCATAGTGTCCACCAGGACGCAGCGTAGAGTTCCCTCCGGAAGGGAACGTCTCAGGTTACGTAGGTAACCCTAGTTCCCTGAGGACAGGGAACGAGACGCTGCGTCTCGTGGCCATGCCTCGGGCCCTGCACATACCTCCGTCAGACAAAAAGATGGTAATGTGCTCTCAGGCACCTGCTTTTATACTAGCAGGCGCCTGATGATGATGTCATAGGCTGGCGCCGGCCAGTGTCAAGTTCACTGTCGTTGTTTCATACATTTGTTTCAGAACCGGTCATGCTGAAGGCAGTTCCCATAGTGTCCACCAGGACGCAGCGTCTCGTTCCCTGTCCTCAGGGAACTAGGGTTACCTACGTAACCTGAGACGTTTTCTCTGCATTGTTCTTCCAGCAGGGGTCACCAGTGTGTGGCGTTTCAAACCATTTGAAACAGTGAATAATTTTAATTGTTTCAGTTGATTAGAAGTTTTGAAACGTCTCATAACTCCCATAGCAACTGTCTGGAACAGGAGCCTCATGGGGAGGAAAAACATCCAAGTCCCAAGCCCCCTTCCCCCAATTGCATCCCATGCGCCGCAGCATTGGCTGTTCACTGCTCTGCGTGTTTGTTCACTACTGTGTGTGTGCACTTTGATGAGTTAAATGCAAAGCACAAATTCCACACATCACGCGTCTCTTTTTTCCTATCCTTTCCTTTGGCTTTGTTTATTTATTTATTTATTTATTTTTACAGAGGAGCCAGTGAATGATACGTGTATGCAAATTAGAGTAGCAGCAGCAGTACAGAGGACATTCGAACAATAGAGCAGGAAAAAGCACTGACAGCAAAAACAAACACAGTTCACTCATCAACCATCGCATTACAGAAGGTCATAGTAGAACATAAAAACTATTTTAAACTTGCTAGTGAAAGTAGTGCATCAGTATTGAAGTCATTTATAATAACTCAATTCAATATTAGCTTAGTTATTTCTGTACCACAAAATATTTAAGAGACAAATTATACAGCCGGTATGAATGAGCCATGTTTTTAATAATATTTATCACAAAAACACAAAGATTTTTCAAATTGTTTCTGAAATAGTGTTTAATAGGTTTTTCTTCAAGGCACTTTTCTATTGGCTGATGCAAAGGCGAGGAACGCAGAAAGAAAAAAAAGGCTAAAAATATTCTTCCCAGAGTGCAAAACACACCATATTTATCATGATCAAAACAGCTTATTAAAAACAAACTTTTGTGTTAAGAAAACTATGACATTCATTTCCACTTCAAATTTGGTTTAAATCTGTAGCTTTTTGAGAGACGTTTCGCATATTAGCTTTGAAACTTCAATGACATTTCTGAAAACATTACATGGAATAAATAACAATCATGATACACCTCATGAAACATTTTCAATGAGCACCAGACAAAAAGACCAATCCAAAAACAGGAACAATAGAACAGAAGTGTTGCTAAAAGAAAAAAAAAAAAAAAAACCCACAAGTAAATCATTATTCAAACCATAAGTCTAAAGCTTAAGGCTGGACTGACCAGAGCAATTAATTGAAAGCAATCATCTTCATCAAACCGTGATAATATTCTACAAGACAAACACACCAGCAAAATATAACAGTTACATGAGTTTTGAAAAAAAAATAAATAAATAAAAAAATCACACTCAACAATCACAGCTGAATATAATTTAGGATGTACCAAAAGACATCTCCTCCAAGCCAATAAATAAAATGAAAAAATAAAATAAAAATAAATAAATAAATAAATCACCAACTCATAAAATGTCACAGATAATTGGTTTACAACTACAGGTAAAAAGACTGGATGTTGCAATTTCACTGTGACTAATTTTTACATATTTCAGTGATATAGCTTGCATTCCCACACTTGGCCACATCATGTCACTTTCACTTCATTATCAACTATGCACACATTTGTTTTAATTGTGCTTTAACATTCTTCCTGACAAACAACATTAAAATGTTTTTCAAACTTAAGTAACAAAATTCACCACAGTCTGTGTCATGTCTGCATCAGTTACAAGTACTAAACATCACAAATACTCTCTGCAAAGTGTTTCACCCCAATTTTAAAATAAATAAATGTATTTCCAAGCTTCTTATGGCCGATTTTGCTTCCAGTGTAGCTTGTGGAAGGTGTTTTCTGATGAAGACTGATGACTAAGGGATAGTGTTGTTTAAACCATAAACATAATAACACAACATTTTCCAGAAACAACAAGAATACCAGTAAAACCACCTACAGTAATTTAGTGCAGACTGTCCTCCAGTATGGGACTGTGTGTGAGAAGGAAAATCTTGGTCATAATGTGATAACACAGTCAGTTCTGTCAGAATGTAAGCAGGTAAGCAGGCAAGACCAAATAATTGAAATGTCAAACCAGAACGGTTCTAGTGCAAGAAACAGTTGACATCTGGATTACTTCAGCAGCCTTCATAAACATTTAATAAATATCCCTCACTGTTCCATTGCTAGTAGCATTTTGCTACATTTTAATCCTTTCCTAATTCTCTTTAGTGTCCCTTTCAATTAAAGTATTGGAATTCTAAACAATGACACATTGTTTTATCGTCAGCCTCAGCCTGAGCCTGATTCAAGGATGTTATGTGTCACTCAAAACAATGCTGTTCAGATTCGGTGGGGAGCCATTAACATCATTGTCCTGTAAGAAAATACAGATTCACAAATGGTAAAAGTAATGATGAGGATTGATGCTTTAGCTACAAATAAATAATTTACTAGAGACTCTGAATTGTGTTTTTCATGTGGCCCGTACAGAGTTTTTTTTTCTGCTTTCACTAAATATTTTACACAGTCTTCTGTGATTAAATTAATAACAATAAAGAACACTGTGGACATTTATGATATTTATGTTAAATCAGCTGTATGAATTACTTACATTCTGTGCTGTCGGTGTATATCCTTTGCGACAACAACAGTAGTAAATCAAACCAGCAGTTACACCAACCACCAGCAGAACACCAACACATATTCCTGCTACAACAGCTGATGACAGACCTGAATCTGGAACAGCTAAAGATAGACAGTCATTATTACTACAGAGTGAATGATAATCCAACCAATATTTAGCAATACTTTTGACTTATATTTGCACTTTTACATTGGTCATCAGTTGTATGATAGTGATGCAACTGATACATGGGAAACATGAAACAATGCTGACAGACCCCCGTCTGTGTTCCTGTGTTCCTTTTATGGTCACTTCCTGTTCTTGTTTGGTTTCACGCAACTGTCTTTTTAATGAGCTTGTGTATATTAGTTCTGTTACGTACCCTGCCCATGTTCTTATATCTGCCTGCCATCAAAGTAGTCTGTGCATTTCATTGATTTTAGACATCTCACTGACTGTTACACTTCACCCTGGACTGAATTTCCCATGTGCAATTGCACGGTTTGCATTTTCACCCACATCCAATCAGGAACTGTATAAATACTAGGTCACCTCAGTCACTCACTGCCGAGTATTTTCGATTTTTTTTTTTTTGCAGTGCATTGCATTGCAGGCATACAAAGTGTTTCCTTGTCTCTGATCTCCTGCCTGTCTTTTTGGATTACCCTTTTGCCTAGCCCCCTGGATTACATTCGCTGCTGTTATTGGACCCTCGTATGTTTGAATTACTCTTTTGTTTTGCTCTTGTTATATCTGTTTGCTGTTGCCCAACCCTCTGCCTGTTTATAACCATGTGTGTGCTTAACATAAATAAAAGCTTGCATTTGGATCCGCCTGCTTCTCGCTCTTCTCTCATTGTAACAAGTTCCTGTTTGTCCCTTGTGTTTTGTCCAGTCTTGAGTCTTATTATGTCTTTTAACTCAGTTTCTTGTATTATGTTCCAAGTGTATTTCTCCTCTGTTTTTGGTTATTAAAGAATATTAAAGTTTGAATCTCCTGCATGACCACTCTTTGAAATAAAGGCGCTTCACGGTGCCATAGAATAACCTTTTTTTATATATATATTTTTTGTCTAAATGGTTCCATAAAGAACCTTTACCATCTGAAGAACCTTTCTGTTGCACAAAAGGTTCTTGGTGGCAAAACAAAGTTTTTCAGATTATAAAAAAGTAAGAAAGAGATTGTTATTTCAAGAACCTTTGACTGAATGGTTCTTTGTGGAATCAAAAAAGGTTATTCTATTGCATCGTTGAACTTTTAAAGCACCTATATTTTTAAGAGTGTACTGTGACATATCAAGTCAAAACTCCTCTTTTTTTAACAGTCCACATCCCAACATGTTCCTCAACAGAAAATGCATTTAATTACTAAATTCTACACTTACCAGTGACAGTGACATTGAATCTCTTCCCTCTGGTGATGCTGAAGTTACTTTTGATAATGGTCATCTGTAGTTTATAAAGTCCAGCGTCTGTGGTTCTGGTGTTCATGATGGTCAGAGATCCAGTCTGATTGTCCAGCTTCAGTCTGTCTCTGAATCTCTCTTTACACGGATCATCTGTACAGATTTGACTCGGATCTCCAATGATTTCAGTGATGAGAATCTCATTAAAATACCACATCATCACATCATTTGGGTTTTTTGTTTCACCAGGATCTAAAGTAACAGATTCTCCTTCTTTACTCTGCATTTCATCTCGTTCAGCATCAGAAGCACCTGAAACACAAACCAACAGATGGTGGAGGATCTTTTAGTAATGATTAAAAATATATACACAACATGAAAGATTTATGAACCTGACTGCAATTGCACAATCCATTTTCTGACTTCTTTTCTATCACTTCTCAAATTGTGAAACTGTAGTAAGGACTCACCATTGACAATAACATTGAAGCTTTTGTCACTGCTGCTGGTGCTACTGAT
The DNA here is from genome assembly GCF_049309525.1 of Garra rufa. Classification (NCBI taxonomy): domain Eukaryota; kingdom Metazoa; phylum Chordata; class Actinopteri; order Cypriniformes; family Cyprinidae; genus Garra; species Garra rufa. Next base: position 17,162,430 of record NC_133367.1, on the reverse strand, counting down.
GATCTTCACTTCATAAAGTCCAGAGTCTGTGATGGTGATATTTGTGATGGTCAGAGATCCAGTCTGATGATCCAGCTTCAGTCTGTCTCTGAAACTCTCTTCACCTTCTTCACACTGAACATCTGTACAATAATGACTGAGATCTCCACTGATTTGAGCGATGCGAGTGTCTTTAAAGTACCATTTAATGTCTTCTTGTTGGCTTGTTTTAACACCAGTGTAAAAAATGACTGAATCTTCCTCCAACACCGACACTAAAACTTTATCTGATCCAACACCAGACACACCTGAAGAACAAAGTTCACAAGTTCACACTTATATATAATAAACAAAGTAAAGGTTATGCGCATTTGGCATGCTGTCTGGGGGTAGAAACGGGTCAAAGGTGAGGAGTCGGGGTGGTGAAGGGATGCTGAACAGCTGCAGAATGATTGAAGGTACAGCTTAACCCTTGTGTGACCTTATGGACATTTTTGTCCATTTCAGTTCTGTTTTTTGTTACAAGTATGCCTGTGTTAATGCCAACTGCATAAATCTGGGCTCAGGTGTGTATTTTTATTGAAATTGTAATATTTCACCCTCATTTCCTTCAAAAAATCAGTTTTACCCTCCGTACAAAAAATACTCACACACAGGACCTTAAGGACAAAAATGTCCACATTGAAACCCATTCAAACTGCCTTTTTTTTTTAACCCAGGGCCATTTGAATATAAAATGATGCAATATTTGCTAATAGGCATTCATATCGGAAAGGCTTCAAATTTAAATTTTTTACTAGAATTTTTTTCTAATTTGGCATATAAAAGAGATACTTGCTTTTTTGTGTTGTCTGTATATTATAGCCTATAAAAATAATAATAATAATAATAATAATAATAATGCAGCTATAATTGTGTGGGTATGTTGGTAAGGATGTCAGAGTGTGGTTTGCCTGTGTTTACTGAAAATTTTATGGGTGTAATTAGTTTGAAAGACATTATATTGTACTGGCAATCAAAAATCCCACTCCATGTATATGAGTCACACCATTGGCAGGGTCATAGGGCCATGAGAAAACTAGGAATAAAGTCAAAGAAGGTTAATGAGCTTTGAAGATTTTTCTTTTTCACCCAAACACACATCTTATTCCTTGATTGCACTTTTTTATTTGTTATTGTTTTTGTACAGAGATAAAAGGTGAGATTGAATTTGATGTAGAAGTTCAAAAGCCCCTAAACACATTCTTTTTGTTTTCACCACCAGAAAACGCAGATTGTGTAGTCTGGTAGATTAGATACAAAGTTTGAGTGTTCACACAGCCAAACAGGTGTTCGCAAAGCCAAACCTATACATATTTGGTGCTTGAGGGCTTGGTCATTTCATTGCTTGCAAGATAAAGAGACATTACTCAGCAAAGGAAGCTCTGGAGCTAGTGTTGCCCACTGACAGTCAGCATTATGTAAAGAAATCAGCCTTTAAAGCATTACAAATCTGAAAATGAATGAATGTTTGGTAATTATGAATAGAAGAGATGCTGATGAAAAACAACAGTCAGTGAGAGTGGAAAAATATTAATATATAACATTTCTGTGGCAGTTTTTAGTGTTTTTAGTGTTAGTTTTTTTTTTTTTTTTGTTTGTTAGTTTTTTTAAATCTGAAACTTCATAAAAAATATAAATGCCTCAAAATTAATGTTCTTGTTCTTCATTGACACACCCAAGAAGCTAATAAGTTTTTCATTTTTTCATAAAAAAAACACCTGTGGAAAAACGTCTCAGGTTACGTAGGTAACCCTAGTTCCCTGAGGACAGGGAACGAGACGCTGCGTCCTGGTTAGGACACTTTGGGAACTGCTCTCAGCGTGACCGGTTCTGAAGCTCTTATAAAACAACGACAATGAACTTGACATTGACCGGCGCCAGCCCATGACGTCATTAACAAGGCGCCTACTAGTATAAAGGGGCGCTTGTGAATACATCAACCATCTTTTTGTCTGATGGAGACGTAAGTGGGGCCCGAAGCATGGCTACGAGACGCAGCGTCTCGTTCCCTGTCCTCAGGGAACTAGGGTTACCTACGTAACCTGAGACGTTCCCTTCCGGAGGGAACTCTACGCTGCGTCCTGGTTAGGACACTTTGGGAACGATATACCAACACCGCCATGCTGAGGAGTAAGTGAACAACTGACTGATTGAGGAGTCAAGAAGGAACATCACTCCCCACTACCGGCGAAATCGCTCGGGCCGACGTCACAGCTGGCTCGGCCACCCAAGCACGGAACTCCAAGGAGTGGAGGCCTGATACTTCTAAGCGAGAGTAGGCCTACCTACACTCACCGCTAGTAGTGAAGCTTACCCTTAAGCCTTCACACTAGACGGGGGTTCTGAGGAGCGGAGGCTCTAAAGAGACTCTCTAAACGAGAGAAAGCCTAGCAACACTCTGTGCTTGCGGGGAACTCTGGGAGTGGAGGTCGGAGACCTAACTACACTCAACACTGGAGGTGATCCATGAGGCTCCAGGAGCCTAAGCAATAGAACCACTTAAGTGGAGTTCTCAGGAGAGTGGAGGCTTCTGCAAGAAGACTCTCTAGATGAGAGGAAGCCTAGCGACACTCGATCCTATAAGTAGTGCTGTCTGTAGTGGAGTTGGAAAAACCCAGGGGTTTTTAGAACCAACTCTAGAATGGGAACGGAGGATAATGCGTAACCCATACCATACAGGATTTTACAAAAGAACCCAACCTTAGGGGGGAATCTTTACCACTCATGTGGATTTTAGAAAGTGCCCAAGGACTTGCGTGTGCACTTACCACTTCACGTGGGTTTTAAGGAGTGCTCAAAAGCTTCGCGTGAGTACTCACCACTTACTGTGGGTTTGAGGAGGTGCCCAGAGCATAGCGAGGGAAACACCATATAATTATCACAGGCGACAGCAAAGCCTGGAGCTTCGGAGCTCTTGTAAGAGTGGAGGTCTCAAACATAAACCCTTGTATGAGGGGAGACCTGACTACACTCATGCTTGTAAGTACAGAGGCGGAGCTTCTGGAGAACGGAGGCTTCACAGAAGACTCTCTAAAAAGAGAGGAAACCTGACAACGTTCAATCCACTAGCTCTTAGGAGTGGAGGTCTCAAATAACCCTTCAGTGAGGGGAGACCTAGCTACACTCACGCCTAGAGGTACTGGAAGCGGAGCTTCTGGAGAACGGAGGCTTCACAGAAGACTCTCTAAAAAGAGAGGAAACCTGACAACGTTCAATCCACTAGCTCTTAGGAGTGGAGGTCTCAGATAACCCTTCAGTGAGGGGAGACCTGGCTACACTCACGCTTGAAAGTACTGGAGGCGGAGCTTCTGGGGAACGGAGGCTTCACAGAAGACTCTCTAAAAAGAGAGGAAACCTGACGACGTTCAATCCACTAGCTCTTAGGAGTGGAGATCTCAATAACCCTTCATGAGGGGAGACCTGACTACACTCACGCCTGGAGGGAAAGACTGGAAGCGGAGCTTCTGGAGAACGGGGGCCTCACCAGAGGGGAAGCCCCAACACGCTCAATCCGCCAGCTCTTTACGAGTGGAGGCCTCAACGCTCTAAGTGAGGAGAGACCTGGCTACACTCACGCTTGGAGGTACTAAAAACGGAGCTTCTGGGGAACGGAGGCCTTCATAGAGACTCTCAGAATGAGAGGAACACCTGACAACGCTCAACCTCCCAGCTCTACAGAGTGGAGATCTCACACCAAATATACAGTGAGGGGAGACCTAGCTACACTCACGTCTGAAAGTACCCGGAGCGGAGCTTCAGGGGAACGGAGGCTTCACAGAGACCCTCGGATGAGGGGAAGCCTAGCAACGCTCAATCTCCTAGCTCTATGGAGTGGAGATCTCACCCAAATATTTTTAGTGAGGGGAGACCTAGCTACACTCAACGCTCAGAGAATACCGGGACTCACAGCAGGGCCCAAATGCTCAGAGCAGGGCCCTGTAGAGTGGAGGCTTTGAAACGAATCTCACAGAGAGAAAAAAGCCTGACAACACTCGGTCTTGGTGAGCGGTATTCTAATAGTCCCTAGCGAGAGATGCTCGAGAGTGGAGGTCTTACGAAAAACCCACTGAGGGGAGACCTGGCTACACTCAACGCTACAAGTACATGAACCCACATCACAGGAATCTGTAGAGTGGAGGCTTCAAGTCTGGAAAGAGAGAGCCTTAACAATACTCAGCTTTGGCAGAGGGCTCAAAGCACAGAGCACAGCAGTTAGCGAGGCCTAAGCAGGCCTACCAGCTAAATACCACGAGTATGTACTTGTAAGCGGAGCACTGAGGGGAGCGAAGGCTGCAGCTGGACGGTTCTCATGCAGGAGAACACATCTAACCATTCTAAGTCTAAACCATAGGGAAGACCAGTCGCCCGACCTACATCATGACGCCACTAGGCGAAAGGAGGTCTGATCAGCAGCAGCGAAGAGCGGAGGCTCCTACAGAAGGACTCTCAATCGAGAGGAAGCCTGCAGCACCCTGACAACGCTCACCGTGGCAGGAAAGTCTAGGAGTGGAGGTGCTAACCAACAGAGCTCATTAATAATGAGGGGAGACCTACTACACTCAACCCCCTAAATGCTATCTGGACAGAGCTGTAAGCGCCTATACAGGGTTCAAAGGTGAAACCTGGAGGTCCAGACCAGGGCTTCCGCCAAGGAGGACCTAACACTGTACGCTTCGGTGTAGAGCGAGGCTCACGAGAGCCTACCAGCTCCCAGAACTGCCCAAATCTGATAGAACTGTGAGAAATCAGCCTAGACAAGAACCTCCATAGAGGGGCATCTCGTCAGCGCAACTCTCAGAGAGAGGAGGCCTGAAAAAATCCTCACACTTAGGGGGGGGGGGGGGGTTTCTAAACTTTCCTCTCTCACTAAAGAAACTTCTTTCTTTCCCTTTTTGACACAGGGCCCTGGGGAGCGGGGCCTTCAGTGCACTGACTCACAAAGAGAGGCAGCCCATGCGCTCAACCCTGGGTTGCTCCTATCTTCTTAAAAAGAGGGTGGGGAACCTACCCTAACCTCCCGGTCTTCACACTCAGACGAGCGGAGTCTAGAGGGACTCTTACCACGGGACGGGGTAGACTGCCACACCCAGTAGGTGTGTAGACATGCATATGCAGGTATAAATAGTGCCTAAGCCGAGCTCGAAAGCAGCGGAGGCTTCAAGGGATAACTCTCAGAATGAGAGGAAGCCTGACAACGCCTAACCCCTACAGGAGTTATTTACGAGTGGAGGTCTTGGTACACTAACTCACAAACGAGGGAAGACCTGGCTACACTCGACACTCAGGGACCTTAGGAGCTCAGTAGCTCAAATACTAAAGTCTCACCCAAGCGGAGCTGGTAGACAAAGAATACGTACATATACATATACACCTATATGTCAGTTCATGTACCGGGCCAACGGATTGAATTTATCAATCTATCATCAGCCCAGCCCCAGAGTCTTAAGGGGAAAAAAGGGGTGGGCGGCCGCACGACGTGAGGGAGAAGGGAGAGGATCGTTTCCCTACGATCCCATCTCCCATAACGCACATCACGTCTCCTCTGAGACCTACCCCTCCCAGGAGGAGGGTCTCGAGTGGCCACACAAACCGCCTGGCCCTGCCTCCAGCCCGCAGGCCAGGAGGGGCCAGGCTCCCCCTGCATTCGGGTGGAGATGAGGACCGGTGAGAAATAACAGACCCCAAAGGATCTATTAGCCGCTGAGCACGACTCCGCCTCCCTGAGTCAGTCGAACATCGTAACGACGGATGTACCGAATGATTCGGAAGGCGAGACTGGCGCATCGAGGAGAAAGCACTCATCTTTCTCCCCGATGTCTGTCAAAATTCACCTACAAGCCTGTGGTGTGAAAACAGCTCAGCCATCTCCACGGGTCTTCATCCTCCAGCAGATCAGCCCGGTACGCCTGCAACACTGCCACTGCGTGCAGGCAGCACCAGCCTGACCCGCTGCCGCGTATGCCCTCAGCGTCGACGCCACCACGCCGAGAGGCAGCAAGCATATCCTCAGGCGATGGCATCGACGCCCCGCCATACTCACGCACTCACTCTGCACCAGCATAACTAACATGCTGATATAGATGAGTGCGGCTGAATATGGTTTATCCCATGCCCTCCCGATCCTAATATATAGATCAGGAGGGAATGGGATGTATATGGGGACTGGTCTGTTATGGTCAGGGTGAAATTGCTCATATAAATTGCTATGAGCAACCTCCCCCTGCACGTGCTTTCACCGCAGATCAAAGCAGACCGCAGCGCAGCTCATAACAGACAACAGCTCATCATACGCGGGGCAGGCAGGCTGTGAGAGCTCAGAAAATCACTTTTCGCCCATAACAGCCACATCCTGCTTACCTGGCTAAAACCAGTAGAGCACTTGCTGCTGTATCAAAGGATGTCAGAGATTAATACATCCTTCGCCCGCAGCTCGCCCTCGTCCGCGGCTGACGAGCGTGAGAGATTACACATCTCTTAACTCGTGTGCGCGCTTCATCTGTAACCACCGCGGGCTCGTTCTCCGTGCAGCCTCGGCTGCAACGGGACCCGAGCCGCGTAGGGCAGATAAATGTCCCGATTCCCTCGGAAAAGGGGACAAACGAGAGCGGAGTTTCCTTAGAGAGAAACTCTCACGATGGACGCGCTCTGCACTCTCAAGAACAGAGCGCGCGTGCTCACACCCAAACACATAACAAACAGGCTGCGCACGTCATCTGGTGTCAGATTTCTCTGACACGGATTCTGCACACTTGCTGAACTGTATACTCTAGGAATCATCATTCTACTCGAGCTTAGAACAAGGTACGGCTGAAGAACAAAAAGATGGTTGATGTATTCACAAGCGCCCCTTTATACTAGTAGGCGCCTTGTTAATGACGTCATGGGCTGGCGCCGGTCAATGTCAAGTTCATTGTCGTTGTTTTATAAGAGCTTCAGAACCGGTCACGCTGAGAGCAGTTCCCAAAGTGTCCTAACCAGGACGCAGCGTAGAGTTCCCTCCGGAAGGGAACATATATATTACTAATTCATATTGTTATGGCAGTTTTTGGACATGGACATTTTTGTCCATTTTGCACCTATGTGTAACTTTTTTTTTTCTAAAGAGAAGAACACACTACCATTTTCTAATAAATGATGGTAGAATAAACAATGTATTTACTGATGATGAATTGGCCAGGGTTAATTTTCTGAACTTGCTTCTCCAGAACTTTGTTGATGAAACATAAACAGCAGAAGAACATTACTGATTCACTCATCAGACAACATATATGAGTCTTATGGATCATCTTGAACAATACACAAGTTAGATCATGCCTCCAAATAATAATATCAGATCCAGCCCCGGATGCCTGATCCTGTCAGAAAATAACCACTTTCTCTGGCAATAAAACAACTAGTCAAAATTGTCTAATACCCAAACCTGTTAACAGCACATCTGGCCTGGTACCCAAAATTGTATAAACAGTCTTCTATCAGCCAATAATGCGAATGAGTAAAGAAGAGGCAGCAGACAAAGTGATAATTATAACTAATAATAAGGAGAGTTTATGGTATAATCTTGTTGTGTGTTCCAAAGCTCAGAATTCACCTGACCAGCATAAATCCAGTCAGTGTTATTACCACAAACAAAAGCAGTGAAAAATTATCATCATCATCATCCTGTGATGTTAGAAAGAAACAAAAAAAAAAACTTGAAAAAGAGACATTCTCTTGTCTCTTTCTCTGTAAGACAAACATCCCTTGAAACCACACAATAATGAAAAATTAATATGAAAAATAACAATATAATCAGCGAAGAATCAATGAAATGAGTTTATAAATGATTTAAATTGTATGACTAAATGGAATAATAAAATGATTAAATCATATATTATTATTATTATAAGGAAATGAATGAATGAACAAACAAATGAATAAATGAGTATAAAAAAATCCACAGATCATTCCTGATTTAAATGTTTACCTCTTTTACATAGATGGATTAACCATTAAAATACTTAAGAAAATTGTTACTTCCCACCACATTAATACAATGGCATATTTTTCTTCAAATATGTTTAAGCCCTATTTTGAAATCTAGCACGTAAGTGTGTCAATTACGATTTCTTTGACCTTAGCAGGCACTTTTGTCACTCTAATCATAATGTCAACACAAACCCGGATCTTTCGGTCACACATTATAAGCTCACAGAAACCGGTGAGAGATTGTAAATACAGATCTTACCTTTGACGAGGAAAAACAATATCACGGCGAACAAATTAAAGAAAAGCTTTATTTCCCAACTTCTCCCTTTAGAAAATAGATGCCTATTCATATTAATAATAGTGCTCTGTTCTTCTGCTTAAATAGAGATGTAATTTTATCAGCAGTTCAAGTGAAAGTGACATTTGATCCTCCTTTTGGAAGGCAGAGCGATGACGTAGCCTAGTGAACGTTTGCAAATATAACGCAAATATAAAATCATGAGCAGAGTCCAGCAAGAAAAAAAGGAAAATAAAATAAAAACTGAACAAAATGCAATAATTATATAATAAAAATATATAAATAATATATATAATATATAAATAATAATAACAAATGGAAATTTTAATATTATTATAACAATACAAAATAATAGAAATATAAAATTTGAATAAATAAAAATAAATAAATGTATTTCAAACTCTCCAAGTGGTATTCACGCTGGAAAAGAAAGACCTTCTTATCGATCGGTTCATTGCAGTAACCCTCAACACCTGCTGTTTAACTCCCATCCCCCCAACACACACAAAGACAAAGACAACCTCCACCTGTCAACTGTAAAATGCAAATAACGAACAGGATATGTTCACAGGATATGCAGCTATATATTAGTAGAAGAAGTGTGGAGAAAAAACAGCAGCAGAAACAATATTCAATGATCCAATTCCACGCTTTGAATATTTTTGCACAGTGGCTGCACACTGCATATAGAATTGCAACTAAAAACTTTAAATACAATGACAGGGGACAATTATGTCATTGTCAAAAACACGAGAAAATATGGACCACAAAAACTTCAGTGTAAAAATGCAATATTACCAGTATCAGTAGTAAAAAAGTTAATTCAATACCTGTATTATCAACAATGGTAAGGACATCTTTACTATTTCTTTAATGTGACAGGTTTTTAATGGTAAAATACATTCTCCTAACCCAGTTTGTTGTTTATTGAATAGTAGTATGCCATTCTTGCCATACTATACCATGCATTTACAAATGCTTTTACTTATTTACATATTTAATATACCTATTTACATATTCAAATGTTTAAGGTGAAACGAGTTTTCAAGCATCAAAAACAGCTTGTAATAGAGATTTGAACTACTGCAGTCGTGCTGGATTCGGCAAAATAAAATGAATCGCGGGACTCCAGCAAAATAAAAATATCTAAACAAAATATCTAAAAACAAAACAATAAAATGTTATTCATCTAATGCACAAAAGCAGCAAGAACATCATAAATATGATCAGTAAGCGCAAGAAAAGGCCGTTTCGATTTAAACAATAGCTGCGTGCGCAATGTAGCCTAAGCGGTGGTGTTTAAATAGAATCCACTGACTGCTCAAAGGTTTTTGCGCAGTGCTGAATTTTGCGTGCTCACGAATTAGGACAGACAAAGTGTAAATATTGCGAAAGATTAATTGTGCATAGCCTAATATCCATTGTGTTATAAGAGCTTTCTGAGATCGCATGTAGCCTACTGAGATGTCCGCTTTAAAGGAGCTTTGTTTGTTTGTATTCTGCTATGGATGCACGCAGTAGCTCTTTTCTGTTAAGACTAACAGTGTTTTGTGAATGTTGATGCTTAGCCTAAATAACAAAAATTTTATCCGGAGTGTTTATGCTGGGGACACAATCTTGCCGAAGCAGGGCAGAAAAATCCGTCCCGCGTAGATCTCTACTTTGAACTGTTGTACTTTTTAATACATTAGAATGTGTCCTGTTTAATTAAATTGTTGTTGCTGTTGTTATTGCTTTATTTGACAAGCTTGTTACCAAACAGGTCATAGATGGAATAAACCATTTAGAAGTAATAAAGGCAATAAAGCTTTTTTAGGAGCTGTAGCGCTATAGGTTGATTCTAAGTTTGCATGCTTCATGCTTCTTTAGAGTCATGTGTCACATGTGCTCACGAATAGTATTTTCAAATAATCTACAATATTTAACGTTTCAATCGAGAGCAGTGTTCCTAGAGGCAAAATTGTTTAGAATGAGGAGATATTAATAGTGTGTGCATTTGTAGGGTTAAAAAAAATGCAATCATTTACACACCTGAAATAACACAATGGTGTCCCCAGGTGGCTATTTATTTATATTTCCAACAAGGCCTCTACAGGGTCGTTGCAACATTAGTCAAACAAGCTCAGTGAGTTTCGTTCCAGTCGACCTTGGTTAACCTTAGCTGTGTATGAAAATTCCCCCAATACCCTCAACAGCAGAAAGGAAAACAGAACTACATAGAGAGAAATAGCGCAGACAATAAAAACAAATATAGTTGCCACATATAATCGCATAACATAGTCACAAGATGTAACGGATATAGAGTAAAGTGTTGAAATATGTTATAACCCAATGTAATATTAGCTTACTTATTTCTGATAACACACACACACACACACACACACACACACACAATCATAGAGAACTGCAAGTAAAAACGGCAAATCTAGTGCGCAGTGCTTTAGCGATTAGCCAATAGTAATTTTTTGCTTTCTAAAACATTAGAAAAGGTAGACCAGAAAATCTTTAAGATAGTAAGTCATAAAGAAAGCTGTAATATTACCAAACGTCAGCACACCATCAAAACATTGAAAACATCCATTCAGATATGTCAATCACTTTCTATAACCAATAGCATGAGTTTGGGGCATGTCTACAGCAGGTGGAGCCAGAGGGTGTGTAGTCTTGACCATGACTGGCTTGTTAAAAATTACAGATGTTGTTTCTAAAGTGAAAGACAAAATTCTGTATATTTAGACCTTCAAAGATGAAACAGATTAGGAAGACTTCAAAGCAACTTTATGATGAAATGTGGACAATGGACACTTCACTTAAGCATTATCATGTACCCATTCAGAATGACAAATGTCTCCGGTTACAGTGTTTACTCTGACGTGGCCATGGTAGACTATCTTAAATAGCATTGGTGCCAGCCAACTTTTTACTGTTCAGACAAACACCTGTAATGTTTGGGGGAGGTGCAATGTGCAAAAGGTGCATTTGTGAAACCACATACTTTACCTTCAAGCCAACTAAAATAACAATCAGTCCAGAAAAAAAGATGCATCAATAATTAGTACTTTCTTTAATCAAACAACAAAGCCAAAACTAGACTGCTGATATACCTAACATTTTAAATATTCATATAGCAGCACTGAATGTAAAAATGTCACTGAAAAAATGAAACTTGCATATTTTGCTGATTATTGCTGCTGAAAATGGTCAATTATTGTCATCTTTTGGGCTGTAATAAACGGTCAGACTGGGAAAAAACATTTGGAGTTAGAGATTGACAAAAGTTATAACAAATCAAAGAGAACGGTGTGAAAGACTGTATGAGGAAAGAAGTTGTTTGTGGTTGGCCAAACTGAATCTGGATTTCCAGGGCAAGAATCTTGACAACATTTGTATTTGTTTTTTATCATTTCTGTTCAGGTAGGTGAAACATTAGGCTATGATTACGCTTCAGTTAATACTTTAGTAAAATTCAGTGATTCAAGTGTTACTTGAAACCGTATGTTACTGTCTGTATATTATATCTTGCTTTTATGAATTTTTATGAATTTTACTTTATATTAAATTCTCTAATCTGTATCTTAACAGCACATTATATCACTTGTTTTGATTTGGTTAGATGTTTTATGCTTTTGTTTGTAGCTTTAATGGTGTGTTCACACGGGGCGCAAGCGTCAACGCTTAACGGAAGGCGTGGCTGACGTCATGGTCATAGCAGCGTCAGCCAATAAAATGCTGCTCTTGAACAAGATGAACGTGATTGGCTGCCGCCTAGTCTCAGCCTCAGACGTCACGCCCACGGAACGTTGGCTAAACGTCTGATGCATATGGTACACTTAACTGGAAACACTTCAGGAATGTCGAAGTCGTCATCTGATTAGTTGAATTTGACCGGATTTCCGGGAGACGCGAGTGTCGGGTTTATTGACGGTCCGCCGGGAAACAAAGCGCAGACTGGTTTACTCGGCGTTTTGCAAAAAGGTGCTTATGCAGACGCCGTTGTTGTTAAACACATTTGCGACGTTCGCGAACAAATTACTGACTTACTGCTTGTTCTCCCTCTTCTTCGTTAACTTTCAATGCTGGTTATTTCAATGACTGACTTGTTGCATGCCAGTCAGTTGTTGTGGGGACATTTCTACGCCCCGAAACGTGACGCTGAACGAAACGAACTGTGATTGGTTGTTTGACATGTCGGTCAAACGGCCTTATAGGTGGGCCTTGGCCAATTAAAGCTGCCATGTATTCCAGACCTTAAGACGTCAGTCTGAAGGTCTGGCTACGCGAGACTAGCTGCCGCCTGGCCACTGTATTTGCATAGAGCGATCTGATTGGCTGACGCGGCGCTTCACTGGCGTTGCTCGCGGCAGAAGTTGAAAATTTCTCAACTTCTGCCGCGAGCAACGCGAGTGAAGCGCCGCCGACGGATCCACAATTCCTTTCGGCAAAGCTTGACGTCACCCATTCAAAGTCAATGGGAAGCGTTGACGCTTGCGCCCCGTGTGAACACACCGTTACGATGCGTTCACACTACAGCGTCAAATCCGCGCTCAGTGCCGCTGGCAACGCTACAACGCCACTGCTTTGGGGTGTGTCTAATTTAGAGCAGAGCACGCCTCTGAAAAACAATGTTTACACCCTATTTATGTTCCATTGTCTTCTTTTAACGGTGGTTCGAAAACTAAACTGTAGCATATAATGAAAACATAACGTACATTTACTTTTGCTTGACTTTTTAAAATAATATGTGATTTCAGCTCAGTAATCCACCAGTTTCAGAAACACGCGTCATAATCTTGCCTTGCCTACTCTTCACAGCGATTGGTTGTTGCCTGCGTTTTGCGCTCGAAATTTGCATAAAGTTGAGGAATGCCCAACCTTTTGACGCTCTCAGCTGCTCTCAACGCTTTCTCCGTGCCGCTTCCAATCCCAAAATGCACCACGCGACCGTTTACGCGCAACTTCCATATGAATGAATTGAAAACGCTCGCTTCGCCCCGCTCGCTACGTGCCAGTGTGAACGCACCGTTAGGCATTAGTTGATTGAACATGATGCTGCTCCTTACAAATCTCTTAAAAATAAAGGCATATGACTAAGGAAATATGTATTATTAGAATAATAGGCTTTTGGGTACACTTATAACTGTCCAAATACCAAAGTTCTACTTTAAAAAAAATAAAAAATAAAAAATAAAAAAAACACAAAAAATTAATAATTATTGACCTAGAGAGTCCAGAGAATTGAGTTGAAAACCTAGGCCTAGTTCACGAAAGTAGTTTTTTCAAATAATCTCCAATCTTTAACGTTTCAACTGACAGCAGTGATCCTACAGGCAAAGTTGTTTAGAATAAGGAGATTTTTCATATGACATTAGTCTGGTGTGCATTTGTGGGGTAAAACAAAAGTGTAATATGCAATCATTTACACACCTGAAAAAAACGCAATGGCGCCCCCAGGTGGCCAATTTCTTTTAACTTTTTCACAGGCCTCTAGGTCCATCAGTCAAACAAGCTCAGTGAGTTTTGTTCGTGGACCTTGGTTAACCTTAGCTGTGTCTGAAAATTCCCTCAATACCCTCAACAGCAGAAAGGAAAACAGAACTATATAGAGATAAATAGTGCAGGCAATAAAAACCAATAGTTGCCCACATATAATTGCATAAAGTCACAAGATGTAGGCTAATGTGTACACAAACACACACACACACACATTTTAAATACACACATGCTCCACCTGTCATGAGTGAGACATGTTTTAATAATATCTTATGAACACACAAAGATTTTTCAAATTCATTTCCATCTTTCAGAAAGAAGGAAGAAACTTTTTTTTTTCCTTTCCTGATGTAAAGGTAAGGAACACAAAAAGTAAAGTGTCTATAAATATTCTGCCAGGAGAGCAAGAAACACAATATTTGTCTAAAAAACAAACAAACAGCTTAACTACATTGTGTCTAGTTTCATGCAATACACAGAATAAATACTCTCCGTAAAAAATGTCACCAACTACCTGATATTTTTAAAGTCACATTAATATGCTAAACAGTTGTAAATAAGGTTGGTCGATTTCTTCAAATAGCGCCGTTTCAGCTCCACTTCTGTCCATCATTTCCTAATTCTCTTTAGTGTCTCTTTTACAGAAAGTATCAAAATTATAAATGACATTAGATTAGTTTATAAGCAGTCTCGTCCTGAGTCTGATTTAACGTCATGCCGAATCCCTTAAGCAATGTCTTTCGGATTCTGTGGCGACTTATTAACATCATTCTCCTATAAGAAAACACAGATTCAAAAAATAGTAAGATTAATGAGGAGGACCGTCGATTGGTAATTCATATATCCTGTTAAAACAGTTGTATTTAATACTTACATTTTCTTTAATTGTGGTTTATATTTCTTCTGACGGCAGTAAATCACACCAGCAGTTGCAGTCGCAACCATCAGCAGAAAAACAACAACAACACATATTCCCACTGCAGGAACTGAAGACAGTTGGTCATTATTACTACAGAGTGATCGATAGTCAATCTAGTATTTAAAGGGGTCATCGGGTGTGAACTTTTACATGTTGTTTGAACATTAAAGTGTGTTGGTAGTTTGTGTACACAACCACCCTACAATGATAAAAATCCACAGAGTGGTATTTTTTTAATGTATATATTTAAAAGTAATATCCCCTTTTTCATCCTCAGCTTCTTGTCGTTGTGACGAAACACAGTTGATTGACATGAGCGTCTTACCTTAGCCCCGCCCTCACCGAGCTGAAACAGACTCATGGGTAGAGGAAGACTCTTATTGAGTGCTCGAGGTGTTCTGTTGTTAGATGTAATAATGAGCAAAGCAGTAGTCATTTACTACCGACATCTAAGCCGCTGAAGACGCAGAGAGGTTTAACGTTACTTTCGTTTTTAAATAGAAAGCTGCAATCCCGATCTAAATATGCATCTATCTTCGTGTGAATCATTTGTGATGTAGCTTCACCCACAGCAGAAGGGAGTATACGTTTTTTTTTTTTTATGCATCTTTGTAAATGGGCTTTCTTAATAATGAGCATGTTGGCAAGTTTCGCCGAAAAAGGTCTTTACTGTTTCTAAAGTAAACATAATCCCAGAGAGGGGCGGGGTGAGCGGTAGCATTTAAAGGGGCCATGTCTTATTATGAGCTGAAATTTTGCAGAGCTGATGTTGACAAGGTAAAAGGGTGTTTTTACACTTCTATTGGAAATTTTTAACCAAAGGATGTTAGAGACATTTCATTAAGACCCTAAAGAATCATAAGAACTTGGGCAATGGGCTTTCGATGACCCCTTTAAGAATATCTTGTACTCATGTTTACACCTTTCTATTTTGGTCATCAGTTGTAAAATGCTGTTTTAACAAATATATGTTAATAACATGAGTCAAAGTTCACTTATTTGAAGAGTTCACAACCAAACACTTATTTGGCTGATCTAAAAACACTTAACTAAATTTCTCAAGTGAAGATGCATTGAATTACTGTATATACTCACAAAAAACTGTGACGGTGAATCTCCTCAGTCTAGTGATACAAAAGCTTCTGCTACTAATGACAATCTGAAGTTCATAAAGTCCAGAGTCTGTGATGTTGATGTTTGTGATGATTAGAGAACCAGCCTGATCCAGCTTTACTCTATCTCTGAATCTCTCAGTAGCATTATTTCTCTGTTTATCTGTACAGATTTTAATCTGATGTCCAATTATTTCACTGATTACAAAGCCATTAAAGTACCACTTCATGAAATAATTTGTTTTAGTCGTTTCACCAGATTCTAAAGTGATAGATTTTCTGTCCATAACATGTCTCACTTGATTTTGTTCAGCAGCAGAAACACCTGAGAAAAAAAAAAATAATAATAATTTTGTCAACTTCATCTGAACCTGACTGCAGCTTCTTATGAAAAGCATTGAATGTTAAAACTAACAGCTTGCCAGTGGAAATGGCTTAAGGCTATTTACAACAAAGATAATAACAATGAAGATTCAGATCTAAAAAAACAACAACTTTTAGATAGATAAAATAATGTTAGTAAATAACATTTATTAACAATAAAAACATTGGCAAGCAATCAGTATTGATCCTGCTAAACAAGCTCCACCATTTAAAGCAGTAAATGACAAACCTTCAGTTCTTGTGCATTGCTGTGAACACTAATACTGTATAGCTGTTGTTATAGTTATTGTCTTAGTTTGAATGGTACTTTAGTTCATTTAAAATAAGCTGTTTAATAATGTATTGCAGGGTCTTTCAATGTTTTTAGAGCATGGACCCCTTAGGCAAAAGAGGCATGGAGCATTAATAGAAACCAACCAATTATTTTATGTTGAATGCCATTGTCTGTATATTACTTTTCAGTGTTAAAATGGAGTTTTTGCATCATAATAAGCATGCATGTTGCTTTTAAGAACCACAATTCAGTAGTTGTCCACGGCTAATGCATTTGCAGAGACAGATTTTAAACTTTACCAGTCAGAAGGACAATTAAACATTTAGCTGAACTTTAGGTTCATGTTGGTTAAAATTCACATTTTCATTTTTCTATCAAATCGACAATCCAGAATCACTGAGGATTTGAAATTAGTGAGTGTTTTTAGTAAAATGCAGATGTAATGTGTTAGCAACATTACAACACTAAACATTCCTTAAATTACTCACCATTGACAGTAACATTGAAGATTGTTTTACTGCTGTCATTGCTGCTGTTGATCTGTAGTTTGTAACATCCAGAGTCTGTGGTTCTGATGTCTCTGATGGTCAGAAATCCAGTCTGGTTGTCCAACTTCAGCCTGTCTCTGAATCTCTCAGTGTCATTATCACACTGAACATCTGTACAGATATGATTGAGATTTCCACTGACTTGAGCGATGCAAGTGTCATTAAAATACCAGCTAATATAATTTTGTTGGTTTGTTTTAACATTGGTGTGAAAAATTACTGAATCAGCCTCTTTCAGTGACAACAACACTTCATCTGTACCATCACCAGATGCACCTGAAGAACAAACAGTTAGCATAAGCCAAGCAAAATATACAATAGTGCTGATATTTTTTATATATATATATATATATATATATATAACAAAGATGTTGAGTAGAGAAATATTCCTGGATTCAAAACATGCAAACAGACAGCATAAGACATATTTACATTTAATCATCAGATAAACATATACATGAGTCACACAGATAATTTCCATCAATACATGATATCCAAACGTTAGATCATTCCTCCACTCCAGAAATATCAGATCCAGCCCCGGATACCAGATCCTGTCAGAAAATATCTGTTTTGTGTGGTAACAGAACAACTAGTGAGCCAAATTGTCTAATACTATAAAACCTCATAACAGCAAGTATTTTCTGGTACCCAAAACTTTATTAACTCCATTAATAGTCTTCTCTCAGCCAAGAACTTGACTGAGTAAACCCAAAAAACAGAAGTAGGGCATCAAAGTAATATGATAAAAAGGGGCAGAGTTCATTGAATGATCTTAGTTGCATCAGATCGGTAAAGCCCTGCACGTTCCTTAAATATCTCACAGATATCAGTGCAAGATTGTAACAGATAAAGTTCTTACCGTTGTCGAATAAAAACAAGATGACTGCGGGCAAAATAAGAAGAAGCTTCATTTTTCATCACTTTTCTCTTCAGAAAATTAATCTGGATTCATGCTGTTCTTCTGCTTTATTGGCTTTAGTTCAAGTGAAAGTGACATCAAGGGAAGGAAGACAGGAAGGACCTTTTTATCAGTCGTTTCATGACATGTAACCCACAGCACCCACAGCTGATTGACTCCTCCCTACAAACACACAAACAGAAAACACACAAAATAGAAAACAAGACAACCCCCACCTATGAACTGGAAAATGCGAATGAGGATACAAAAGCTAGGCAATTATAGTATACATGTTGTATTAAGCTGTGTTTAAGCATATGCAACCAAGTACAAGTTTGGAAAAAACAGCAGCAAAAAAAAAATAAAAAAAAATCAAATATTGTCATTCCATGCTTTGGGTAGTTTTACACACTGGCCACAAAACGCACACAGAATTGCGAGTAAAAAGAGAAAATCTAGTAAAAAGGTGTCACGTGAATGATCTGTTATAGTTTAGTTCCTGTTTGCCCTTATTTGGTTCTGTTCCTTTATTCATTAGTCAATTATTCATTAGGTCCACACCTGTGTCCCTTCACCCTCATTACATCCCCTGTGTTTATTAGCCCGATGTTTTCCTCAGTTGCCTTTCATATTGTTTTCATGTTTATCTCCTGGATTGTCTTGTCTTTAGATTTATTAAAGGAAAAAAAAATCAGGAAATCGGTCAATCACTTCATGGCTCAACCAATAGTATGGATTTGTGGCGTGCTTACTGCAGCAGGCAGAGCCAAGGTGCGTTTAGACACATCTTTACTGATGCCTTACATTGGCAAGTACATTCAACTTCAGTTACAGAAATGAAAGACTAAATTCACTAGACCTTCAAAGATTAAACAGGTCATGAACATACCAAAGTGAACGTGGCATTATAATGAATCATTATGGTATTGCAAGTGTATCAGTTTACAATGTTTACTTTGATGTGCCCAGTAAGACTCAAACAGATTTGGTGCCTAGATATTTAACTGTTAAGACAAGCATCGGATGCACCTGTAGAAACTGCACAATGTTTGAGTAGAGGAGGTGCACTGTGCAAAAGGTGCATTTGTGAAACCACATACTTCACCCTTAAGTCAACTAAAAAGACAGTCAGTCCAGAAAGAGATTCATCATAAATCTGAGCTTGCGAGGAAATCTGTTGCACCTTGTAAATGACTTACCTGTTGACTTACCTGGTCCATCTCTGAGATACAGGACAGAAGGCAAACAGAAAGACAGGGTCTAAAGCAGAGGTGGTGAACTCTGGTCCTGGAGAGCTGCAGACTTCAGCTTCAACCCTGATAAAACCTCACATGCCTATAGCTTTTCAAAAGCTCTTCAGACATTGATTAGCTTGTTCAGATGTGTTTGATTAGAATTTGGAGCTGAACTCTGCAGGACTGCGGCTCTCCAGTTCCGAAGTTTGTCAACCCTGGTCTAAAGCACGAGACATACCAAGCTGACTGTCAGCCATCGAGTGGTTTTAGTTTTTTCAGTGTGTTCTGCACCATTGGATTTAGTCCAGGGCTGGTCCAGAAGAGCCACAGTTCTGCAGACTTCAGCTTCAACAGGCAGGCTTTTAAAAATAGGCTTGTTCGAGATACATCGGGGCCACACAAACTGATCAGTGTATATTGCTCTGGCGATACTCTGATTGCATATCTGGTTTGAGCAGCGCCGATGCATCTTGAACAAGCCTAATGGCTTCTTTTCAAACTGCAGAAGTGGATGGTCCACCTACTGATGTCATTGGTTCACTTGTTCGAGACCAGCAAAGTTTTGGGGCCAGTTCGGACCCGGGATCTGGGCATTAGCCCAGAATATTTTTGAGGCCCAGTTCCTAAATGGACTTGGAAAAGTGGTATGTTTGAATGCTGAAAACAGACTACTGCCACCTGCTGGTGTGGGAGAGTTATGTTTTCTCATGCAACTACAAAGCATGCATGCTTGTTGGCTGTAGTCTGTCCAGTATGTTCTAGGGCAACTTTTTTTGCGAGACAACCTAAGACAACGCTGTAGTACAGGTGCCTACAGGTGACTGTCGACAAGTATACGGCTGCATGTAAGGAAATAACAGTCTATCATCAGGTATCAACTGTCAAAATTCATAATTCAAAAAGGGAAACTGAAACTAGGACTGCAGAGATACAAACTGTAAACAACGCACCGCTGACATATTATTTTCAGTGCTATGATATTGGGCCATCATTAAGCGTTTATAGGGTTGGTTTTTGTGGCGTGTTCCACACGTCGTCTCTCGTCTTGTTCACGTTGTGCTCAAAGGAGGCCCAACATCACAGCCCTAAATGTCGGTGGGTTTGAACACAATGTTTTTTAAAACTGCATAAAGCTACAGTAGCAGGAAAGAAAAAATCTGGTATATTATTTAGCATTTTGTTAAGCTTTCAATCTGTGCAAGCTATCAACGACATGTGAAGTTAAGGCTCTAGTTTCAGTCTCTTACAATGATTTGACCGTTTTTGACTGTTTATGCTTTATGTCTTAGAACACTGTAAATCTGTTTTGTGAAGACATCAACTGTGCGGTTCAATAAAAGCAGGACAGGAACAAGACCCTTCACCTACAGACTAAACACGCATGTACAAGTACACACACTCCTCGTCTCTCATGAAACCGACCACAGCAGGTTTCAGTTTTACTCTGAAGATGTGCTGAGAAGATGTCACAACTGTGAGATGGGAGACATTATTAACATTTTTGCAGATTTTTCACTGAACAACGGAAGAAAATGTTACACGTGTTTGCTTTGTTCTGCTTGTGCTGGTGGCGTCTGATTGGTAAGTTATACAGTTATATATATTTTTGGGATTTATGTCAGTAGCTTGTTTCACAGATGTTAAAATTCATGGAATATAACGGACATTCCGGATTCTCTATTATTTCACCATCAAATTTAATGTTAGGCCCAGTTGTAGAATTGCATGTCCTTGGGGGACTTATTTAACTTGAAACTTAGCACATTATCTTGTGCTATTTGTTTTTATTCAGTACTTTAAAACTGTTTCACATAACAGATGTTGACATACAACCCCCATTTGAATATCTGATAACTGAGTTTAACCAACAAAAAACTGGGTCAAATGTTTCCGCACGTTTGATTATTCTACTTGATATACATGCTGTAAACTAGATTATCAAAAGTTGCAAACATTCACTGATGCTCAAGACAACACATTGCATTGCCATGTGGTGTAAACTTTTCAACAGGATGACTGTCACAGTGTGAGATGGCAGACATTATTAACTTTTTTTCAGACATTTCACGCAATTTGTGTAAACTGATTGGTGGATTGATTGTTTCGCTGAAAGGCCTTATTTTTTAGTACGACCCTTCAGAAGCAATTGTACATGAAATATTTACATGTTTCTTTAGATAATATGTGACCCTGGACCACAAAAAAGTAGTACGGGTATATTTGTAGCAATGGCCAAAAGTACATGGTATGTATCAAAATGATTAATTGGATATATTAAGTAAAGATCATGTTTCATGAATGTATTTTGTAAATTCATTACCGTAAATATGTCAAAACGTTATTTTTGGTTAGTAATATGCATATCTAAGATTGGTTAGACAACTTTAAAGGTGATTTTCCCAATATGTTTATATATTTTAATTATTATTATTATTATTATTTTTATTTGCACTCTCGGATTCCAGATTGTTTAAATATCTGTATCTCAGCCAAATATTGTCATATCCTAATAAACCATGCATCAATGACACGTTTATTTGTTTAGTTTTTCAGATGATGTATGCATCTAAATTTTAAAAATTTACCCTCATGACTGGTTTTGTGGTCCGGGGTCACATATGAGCAATTTACCCCAACAATACTATGGAACATTTTACACCCCCAAGGCCACATGCTCTATGTTGTAGGGGTGGGTGGATCGATTAATCTGCATACAAAATATCAGTCCTACAGTATAGTGTTTTTTGACCATCATTTTAGTTCTTGAGCAAAAATCTTGATCAGAAATCAAGTGACACTAAAGGCGTTTACATTGTCTCTCACACACACACACACACACACACACACACACACACACACACACACAGACACACACACACACACACACACACACACACACACACACACACACACACACACACAATGTTGGGTTTACATGTTTTATGGGGACATTCCATAGGCGTAATGGTTTTTATACTGTACAAACCGTACTTTCTATCGCCCTACACCTACCCTATACCTAAACCTAGCTCTCACAGGAGATTGTGCACACTTTTACTGCATCAAAAAAACTCATTGTGCATGATTTATAAGCCTGTTTCCTCATGGGGACCTGAGAAATGTCCCCACAAGGTCAAAATCTACTGGTATTCCTATCCTTGTGGGGTCCCCACAACGTGATGAATACCAGGTACACACACAGACACACACACACACACACACACACACACACACACACACACACACACACACACACACACACACATGTTGGGTTTACATGTTTTATGGGGACATTCCATAGGCGTAATGGTTTTTATACTGTACAAACCGTACTTTCTATCGCCCTACACCTACCCTACACCTAAACCTAGCCCTCACAGGAGATTGTGCATACTTTTACTTCATCAAAAAAACTCATTGTGCATGATTTATAAGCCTGTTTCCTCATGGGGACCTAAGATATGTCCCCACAAGGTCAAAATCTACTGGTATTCCTATCCTTGTGGGGACATTTGGTCCCCACAACGTGATGAATACCAGGTGCACACACACACACACACACACACACACACACACACACACACACACACACACACACACACACACTCACACACAACAATCAATGCATTTCTGTTGAACTTTGTTCAAAGAATTCTGGGGGGGGTGGGGGGGTGGTATTATTATTCCGGTTTCCACAGAAATATGAAGCAGCACAACAATTTTCAAAGGACAACAATAAGAACAAATAGCAGCAAATCAGTATATTATAATGATTTCTGAAGGATCAAGTGACACTTAAAAACTGTTTGTTCACCAGGTGTGTTTGGTGAGCCAGTGTCAGTGACGGAGGGAGATTCTGTTACTCTACACACTGATGCTATTCAAATACGTGAAGACGACGATATACTATGGAAATTTGGGGCTGAAAAGTCTCAAATAGCTAAAATGAAGAAAAAGAAGCAAATCTTCAACACATCAGATGTTCCTGATGGGAGATTCAGAAACAGACTGAAGCTGGACAATCAAACTGGATCTCTGACCATCACAAACATCACAAAGGAGCATGCTGGAGTTTATCAACTAGAAATAGCTGGGGCAAAAAAATCATCAAAAACGTTCAATGTTTCTGTTTATGGTGAGTAAAGATCCTTTGCCCTGGTCTGTACATATCTTGTTTTATTGAAGGAATATATAGTGTTTAATAATGTTGATTAAGGATGAGCGGTAGACATTGACAATCTACTTTTTAAGAGAATTTCAGAGACCGTGATTACTCAAGTCTTCATAAAAATGGCAGAACCACAGAAATGGCTTCCTACTAGATTAATGTGACTAGCTAAATGATATCATGTGTTTCTATTATGTGATTCCCGAACGAATCATGGGACACATTATCTGTATTTTCCGAAATGGCTGTATGAAAGAGGCTTAAGTTGACGTGCCAGTGGTCTTTTATATTAACGTTGTTCGGAAGCCTGTGGTTTGGTAAAAGGAGGGTGGGATGGTGGTTGGTGCTAGAGGTGGTGACTGAAGGTGGTGACTGAATAGATCGGAGATCACATTTTAATGGAAGTCACAGTGGCTTGTGAAAAGGCACAGCTACTTTATGAAGGCTGTGTGCATTTTACTGTGGATTGACTGTTTTGAAACTTATATGGTAGTTGCATAGTCCCTAGACCTCAGTTTTGACAATATGGGATCTTTAAAATGCATAGCAGTAAAAAATAAATAAATAATAAATCCTGCTTACTAAGCCGTCTTTATATGATTTAGCAGGGTTCACACATTTTTCCAGTGAACAACACATACACAATACAAAGAGAAAAATCACTCACTACTCTTGAATAAAGCACTTTTGTAGTTTTAATAAGAAACAAAGCATGCTTAACTATTACAGTGAAGACACTGTTTTGTTTTACGTTCAAATAATTACATTAAATTTCTGTAGTATTGCTAGACTACTTTAGACTTGCATAAAAGTATTCAGTATTTTTTTTACCCCTTTTTTTCATTATTTTTTTTTTCTGCTGTATTGCTGTCTTTGAATTAATTAATAATATAAAGTTTTGGACCCAGTCATAATCGTGTTAAATAATCGTGATTACAATTGACCAAAATAATCGTGATTATGACTTTTGCCAAAATCGAGCAGCCCTACTGGTAACTGACTAAAAGGTGATGTAGGTGCAAATCCTCTATTGTGCGACAAATCAAAACTTAGTTTTAGTTTCGATTTGAATAAAAGGATCATTGTAGTGCATGCCATTCCGTTCATTTAAAGTGGTGGGCTTTTGACACTCCTTCAAATGAATAAACTTTCATAACCTTTCTGGTTCTGTGTGGTGAAACAAGGTTCTTCAGATTATAAAAAGTTCAGAAAGAGAGTGTTCTTTAAAGATCCTTTGACTGAATGGTTCTTTGTAGAATCAAAAATGGTTCTTCTATGGCATCGCTGTGAAGAACTTTTTAAAGCACTTTTGATTTTAAGAGGGAGATTTATAATTTTTTTCTTTACTATTTAATGTCTTCTAGCTCGTCTGCCTGTTCCTGTTATCAGCAGTAACTCTCCAAACTGTTCTTCATCAGCATCACAGCAGAATTGTTCACTGCTGTGTTCAGTGTTGAATGTGAGTCGTGTGACTCTCTCCTGGTACAAAGGAAACAGTTTATTGTCCAGCATCAGTGTGTCTGATCTCAGCATCAGTCTCTCTCTACCTCTGGAGGTGGAATATCAGGATAAAAACACCTACAGCTGTGTGCTCAACAATCCCATTCGCAAACAGACTCAACATCTGGACATCAGCAAACTCTGTCACACATGTTCAGGTATGGCTGTGATGGTATGAATGTTTATCCATTGAGCGAATCTCTGTCTTTTGTTGTAGATCAGACTTATTCAATCAATTGACCATCTTTCTTTTACTATCCTTCAGTTCCTCATCCAGACTCTTCATCTCTGATAGTACTGATCTCGGCCGCTGCTGGTGGTGCTGCTGGATTTCTGTTCGTTGTAGCTGCAGTTGGGATCTTCTGCGTCTGCAGAAAATGTAAGAATTAGCTTAGGATATCAAACAGTTAATGCATATGTTGAAATATTTAGCTTTTGTAAGGCTTATATTTCATTTCAATATAAGATTGAAAGCATTGGCGTTTTAACCTGTGTTATGTCATGCAGTCCGGACACAGGGGAAAGACAGAACTCATTCAGCATTGTTTAAATCAACATCACGAAAAAAGGTAAGAAGGTGTGAGAAGATGCTGCAGTCACTCTGATTGCCTGCAATCAATTAAAGTCTGCATGCTCACTTGGATGTGACTTGGAAGTAAATCTGTTGCTCTTGATTGACTGATTTTATTTTTCTCTTTGCAGAAATCAACGGAGCAGCATGTGTATGCAAATTTTTCCCCAAAACAATGATCAAATACAGTTTACATTTTTAGTTTACATTTACGAATTCTCTGCCGGAATGTTTTTCTTCTGACTTTTTTTCTACGTCTTTTGTACATGCACTGTCATTATTATCTCTTGAAATTTTGCTGCTATGTGTAGCCTAGTTTAATTTAGTGGCTCACAAATAGCATAGCATTCAGAAACGTAATTAAATGTTTATTTTTTTTAACTTAACTCGCATAAAACGTATTAAATATAATATTTATCCCTCCCTTTGCTGTTTATTGTCAGTCAGTCTACTCCTGTTTAAATAAATAAAAATGAATATTGATTGCATAGTGGTGTTTAACACAAACTCTGCAGGATATTTCAGCAAATATAGCATTATCGCTCTCTAGTGTCGAAAGCAGAAAATCACATCTCTCTAATAACAGCGCTACCTTCACCCGGCACAGTGCGCTATAAATAGATGCTTCATGAAGCTTCGACACCTTCGTGAATCATTTCCAGTAGTGCGGAGCGTGCCATCAGACGGTAGTGGCTAGAAGGGATACCGCTCCGAACAGAAACTAACAATGAAATAAATTTTTCTACCTATTAGATGTGTTTTTTTTTTTTTTTTTTTTTTTTTTTTTTTTTTACGTCTACACCTACCCCAACCCTTACTATAATAAATGATGTACGCATGCCCAGTAGCCAGATCTGTCTCCCTTCTAGTCTTCACCCTTCTAGTCTAAACCCCATCAGGCTGCCAAAGTCACGTGATTTCAGTATACTCGGTTTCGTCAACTGTTTTAAACGTTCAGTGGGTCGCCGCTAGGGGGCGATGATCTCTGAGAACCTATGAGCCTGTGTATATTTGCCAGTATATAGCCTACACTGACTGTATACCAAGCCATATACCAAGCGTCTATATATGTCTATATATCTTTACCTGATCTCGGATCAGTTTTTTAAATTTCTAGACATTTTCTAGACTGTTTTCAATCAAAATTATTCAATCTCTAATTGGTCTGATTAACCAAACTCTCAGTAAAATAAATAAAACAAGTCATACAATGTTATAAAATAACACATGTAAGACACTTCATATTTAATGGTATTACATGATTTGTTTATTGCATTAAATATATTACGACTATTAAATCATTTGCCAGTGTTTTTTTTTTTTTTTTTACACGTGCTTGGGTTTCCACGTTCACTGTTCTTACCAGCAGGGAACAGCAGCGTGTAGGGAAATAGCTGTTTAACAAAACTTTTGAGAAATACATATTAACACACCTTTCAAATATTATTTTCGCACACTAAATCTTGGAATCAACTGTTTGTACTTAATGTAAAACGTTATTGTGGTGATAGTAAATCAAACCAGCAGAAAAACAACACAAATTCCTGCCATAAAACCTAAAGACAGACCTGAAACTGTATTGATAGATACAAACTATCATTCTTATTAATTTAGATATTTAATTTTAAACAGATAATCGATTTTACCAAATATTTTTGACTCATATTTACACCTCTCTGCTGTCATCACTTTCATTCACTTTATCTAGTGGCGCCATCTGGTGAATGTCAGCAGCTAAAACAGCATCACAGCACTAAAGGCCATGTGACATAATATGCAGTGTGAAAATTGTGTGACACTTTAATGTGCATGTGAAGGTGATAGGAGATTATCTTGGTTATATTTTAATACTGATTCAAAGCTCACTTTTCATACATACATTTGAGTTTGAATACCAGCCAAAATACAGTTTTGTTAACTGGTTTTGGATATCACCCAAGACCCTCCACCATGGTTTTTTCATCTTTCGGCTCCAAGGTGGACTTTCGGGCCTTTGGCTTGGGCCCTCCACCACATTGACTCCAATGGCTTCTCCATTCCTCTGGTTCGGCTCTGGTCATTTGTTCCTCTGATTCCTCCTTGGCCTCCACCTTCGTTTCAGTCTTCAGATTCACCAACTCTACTATTAACATCAGCTTCTTGTTTTGTGCATTCTATTGAGTTCAGGCTTATTATGTTTAAGTTATTCAAGGACTGTTAGTCTGCATTCTCTCATCCTGTGTTTCTTCATGTTAGCTACTCATTACGTTCACCAGTGTGTTGTTTAGCTCCTTCCTGTGTGTGAAAGAAAGAAAGCATTCTAAACTTCAGATGAGTTAAATATGATCATTTTATTATTGTTTTTTTTCCTCAATGTCAAACTTTTTTTTTCTTTTTTTTTTTTTTTGTAGTAGTAGTTTAGTCTTAAACTAAGGCCAGGAAGAAGCTCTCTACCTACAAACTCAAACACATGCAATGCATGCCCACACTCACCTACACAATGTTTGTCCACCCAACAGATCAAACCCCATGTCTGTAGAAAACCGACCACAACAGCTTTCGGTTTGACTCAGTAACTGAACTGAACTACTTAACACTGGTACTGTGAGGTGGCAGACTTTTTTTTTTTTTTACTTAACATTTACTAAAATTATAATAAATATACATCATTTTAAAATCACTAGAGTTAGGCTTTACAACATTTTCTGAAAAGTTGGGACATTTTGGAAAATGCCAATAAAGTAATGTGTTCATTCTTATTCACATACATTTAATTAACAAAAGTACAAAGAACATATTTGCAATGCTTTCATTGACCAAATTCATTTTATTTTGCACATTAAAACATATTTTGATACAGTTTAGATACTAAATGACAAAAATAAGGATATTTCACACATTAAAAACAGTTAAAGTTCTAATAACAGCCAGATGAACGATAATATCATGCAAACGTAGGGTGTGAACGAGGAGGGTCAGACTCTGTCGTAGGAGGATTCACACACATTTACAGTTCTGCTGTTGGTTTAGCAGGTGGTATTATTCAATCAGACACAGGACGACTGAAGAAAATGTTTCACATGTTTGTTTTGTTCTGTTTGTGCTGTTGGAGTCCAATTGGTAAGTTATAAAACATATTTGTATGGCTTATTTTTATTTATTTATTTGTTTCCACTTCATATTAATAAAGCTGCAGCTACTGTACACATTACGATTATATCATCTGAAGCTCTCTGTACCAGATGAATTATGATTATTGTGAAATCTACTAACTTGAGTCTCTGTTCAGAATTTTTAATTGAAATTTCCAGATCTAGAAAGATCATGAAAATAAAATGTTAAAAGGCACTTTTTTAAATTTAAACAGGCCGGTTTTTATGTATATTGAAATCCATTAGTTAAAATGCATTAACAACAACAACAAAAGAAGCATTCAACATATCTGCCACAATTACACTCTCAATTTGTAATAATTTGCATTTATTTTTTTCATTGATGTTGTACATTGGTTTTCCTCTACAACAAACACTTTTAAACAAATTAAAGATTAGGGATGTTTTGTGAGCTATAGCTTGAATTAAAGTTTAGCTGATAAATTTAACTTAACTTTAAGTTTTGAAATTAGCAGGCTTACATTTAAACCATAATTTTCATGTCTATATTTGAGATAGATTAACTTGGCTTGACCATGTTACTTTAAACTCTTTATCTTTATACGCATAACTGGAAAAGTTCTTGCTGTTTTTAAAAACCTGCTTGCTTTGAATTTATGTGAGGTTTAATGCATTTATGTCTTTAGTGTATTAAACAGTTTGGAATATTTTGTATAAAAATCAGATTATTACTTGTGATGTTTTATGTGCTTGCTTAAAATCGATATTCGCGAAAGTAACAATAAATACAGTAATAACAATAATTAATGCATAAGAGTAATAGCATTACACAATCATCTCTCATTTATTCATAAATCCATGCTGCCATATTACTTCATTAATTGATATTATAAATATATTTCCAGCAATCTGTAAGTGCTGTCAAGTTTTTTTCTCTCTCTGTGTAACGGTACAAATCGACAATTTACCGTAGCAGCTTATAAAGGCAGTTGATATTTAACAAATATTTATTTGTTTTTCTTTCTATTTGTCAAATGAATTTAGTGATATACAGCTGTAAAATAATATATTTAATTAAATCCTTGGTGTAACTTATGCCAAATGTGTGGCTCTCACACATCTGCCTGTTCGTATACCTCACCTATAATTTGGTTTTGTGTTTCTTTTGCCGTTCTGGATGTTTTCAACTTCACATGTAAACCATCAGGCCTTAATCTGTGTAAAATGTGTTTGTTCATCAGGGGTCTTTGGTGAGTCATTGTCAGTCATGGAGGGAGATTCTATCACTCTACATGCTGATATTACTGAAATACGTAAAGCTGATGATATACTGTGGAAGTTTGTACCTGAAAAGTCTCAAATAGCTAAAATAAAGAAAAGGTTGCAAATCTTCAACACATCTGATGTTGCTGATGGGAGATTCAGAGACAGACTGAAGCTGGACAAACAAACTGGATCTCTGACCATCACAAACATCACAACTCAACATGCTGGACTCTATCAACTAGATATTAGTGGGAGAAAACGGTCATCAAAAACCTTCAGTGTTTCTGTCTATGGTGAGTAGAGATAATTTGTCAAATCAAGCACACACTGTATTTATATATTCATACATTAAATCATTTTACACTGAGTGATCAACACACTGAACACTCACTCAACAAAAAAACTTACACCGATTTGCAACAGTTCACAACACTGAAAATAGACTCATTGTTGGGATCATATTTCTGTTCATTCTCTCATGTTTTCAGCTCATCTGCCCGTTCCTGTCATCAGCAGTAACTCTTCACAATGTTCATCATCATCACAGCAGAATTGTTCATTCCTGTGTTCAGTGGTGAATTTGACTAACATGACTCTTTCCTGGTACAAAGAAAACAGTTTATTGTCCAGCATCAGTGAGTCTGATCTCAGCATCAGTCTCTCTCTACCTCTGGAGGTGGAATATCAGGATAAAAACACCTACAGCTGTGTGCTCAACAATTCAGGCTCAACTAATCAGACTCAACATTTGGACATCAGTAAACTCTGTCACACATGTGCAGGTATACAGCAGCGGTGATATGTGTAATTACTTACTGACCTGATCTTCATCTTACATTGTAGATCAGACTGACTGAGTCACCTACGTTAATGGCTATGTTTTACTAGCTTTTACTCTCGTTCAGTTCCTTCAGTCTCAGTGTCTCTGAAAGTACTGATCTCTGCCGCTGTTGCTGTATCTCTGCTGATTGTTGCTGCAGTCGTGATCATCTGGATCTGCAGGAGATATAGAAAAACTGATCAAGAAGGCAAGTGTTACCTTCTGGACCCATTTTATTCTTTTGTAGTTAAAATCCTGGATATGAATCCAAACTAATATGTGAAATTAATGAGTTTGGCTATTCCTGTAGATCACACTCATATCATACCGAACGTCACTCTTTATTCATCTCACTCGCTCAAAAACAGATTCTGAAAATACAGAAAATACAAACTTGAATGATTCATTTTAATTCAAAAAAAAAAAAAATGGTGTAAAGATGCAGCTGGCGCTCAAATTCTAATCTTAATGATGACTTTTATCATGCTGGTTGAGCTTAAATGCTGATTAAATACAAATAATGTAAATGACTTTTGCTAAACATCCCACGGGGTTCGCTTTATGTGTAAAGAACATCACCCTAAATTTTTGTGTGTGTAATTCAAATTTGTTAATGCCATTTAAAAAAAAACTGGTGTTAAACATTTATAGCTTTAAGTTTGAAAGCCCTAATAACAACACATATGTTGTGAAGAAACACATCTAGTTGTCTAGGATTGAGTTCAGTTGTTTTAATGCATATTATTGTTGAAACAGTTGAGACTTGTACAGAAGAGGTCACTTACACTGAGCCGACATTCTTCAAAAGAAACACACGGGAATCGGTAAGACATTTTATTGTTCATTTGTTGAACGTATTTGTTTAATTTTAGCAGAGAGTCTGATGTAGATCAGTGTGTGCTTGTGTTTTGGATAACTGAAATTATGTTAGGTAAAATAGATGTAGGTAAATAATAATAAAGAGATAATTATGATATAAAAAGTCAAAATTATGACATACTAAGTCCAAATGACAAATTCACTTATGTTACTTTTAAAAATTATGTAATGACAGTATATCATTTCTTATTATTATTATTATATCTTGTGTAATGCATTTTTTACAGGAAGTTAAAGAGGACAGTCATGTGGATTATGCACCAATAATGGCACGAAGATGATAAAACAAGATCACCATGTTGTATCTGGTCTCCTAAGTCTTAAAAAAAAAAAAAAAAACTTTACCTTGAAATACAAGGACCTTTAATGAATGATATAAATCTTATATCAGACTGGAGTGTTTTATTTTGTATTCTTAAAGTCAAAAGTGCAAGTTGTAGATGCAAACTACACTCATAAAAAGGAATGGAGAGCCCACTGTGGTATTGATTATTTACATCTTTACAGAAATGCGGTAAGATCTGCTGGCAAACAACAAGCTTGTGCATGAGAATGTGCCTACTGCTGGATGTTTGTGTTTGATGTCTGTTTGTGAGGGTTTGAGGTGTGAAAATGGTCTGTCAATCACGTGTGGTTAATTTTTTTTTCCATTCTTGTTCACATGAAACCATCGACTTCTGCTCTAAATATAAACCACTTTACTACATAATACTGAAGTTATCAATGCTTTGCTCGTCAAAATGGTCTCAAATCAAGTTGGGATATAACTGTAAAATATGCAAATACCGTATACTTTGTGGGCATATGCATCATGATCGTATAGCTATCGTGCAATGATTATTTCCAGCTCAAGACTTCTTTCTAAACAGAACTATTCTTCATACTTTTTTTTCTTAGAAAGGTCATATCCTGTTTTGCTCTGTTTCATTTAAAGAATGCATGCAATGTAGGACTTCTAATTTATGTTTGATGTATTTAGTTTTCAGTTTTGCAATATGATGCAATATGACACTTGTGGGTGTGGCCACACATCAAAGAACTCAATCAAGGTGATAGATAGAATCATTAACATTTATTGAAAACTATGCAAACGCTAAATATTATTGTAACAGCTCATGTTGTTTATTACTACTGTTAACAAGGAATAACATGCAAATAATAAAATGTTAAAAAATGCTGTAAATTGTATGACCCACTTGGAGCATTTTCATGTTTGACTCTTAATTCAGACCCTGTGACAAAAACTCATCGAAAAAAGCCAAAGTAAACCCTGAAAAGCCTGATGTTAGTTAATTATCTGTCCACGTCACATTACACCAGATTTTCCATTCGTGTTTTGCCTAGTCTTATCAGAGTGTTATGGGTTTTTTTGATTCAATAAAAATACTACTTTCAAATTCAGCCATATTAAGAGACTTCAATAAATAAATAAACATATGTAATTATCATGTAGGCATTTTCCCCACATAATTTTATAGAAAGTGTGTAACCAGAGCACAGACAGCCATCTAGTGTTTAAAATAAGACATCACATGTGAAACAATATTATCACACCCCTTTGGACTGTTTGTGTTAGTTTCTCCCTCTCGTGCCCATATATGGTTGATCCTGTTTCCTTGTCTCCTTAAGTCTTTATTATTTATCACCATCACATCACCTGTCCTTGTGTCATTAACATGTCTATATAAGTTGGATTCAGTTCAGTGTTGTTGGTTTGAGCACAAGGTTACATTGGTGTGTGTTTCCCCATACCCTTCTTGTGTGGATTAACCTGTTGTGGACGTTATTAGAATACCTGTTATTGCATTTCATCTTGGTGAGCCTCCTTCTCTCTACACACCGTGACAAATATACTATGTAAACAATATATGAAACTCTGATCAAAAGATGATAAATGAATAAAAAAAATCCTATTTTATATAAATATATATTTATGTCACAACCACAACTTTGCCTGACATGCATTTGTCAATCGCATCCAGTAGATCGCCCCACGCATTTGTGAATTGTGAAATATTTCTAGCATCAGTCCACAAATAGTGGACTCCACCCACCGTCTACTCAAGCCAATGAGATAACAGCCACATTTCGCTGACAAATCGCAGCACGCTCTCGCTGTAGCCAATCACGTTTTGCTTTACAATGAGGGCAGTCTTCTTGTCCTGAAGTAGATTCATTCATCTGCATATAGGCTCAAATAGATATAACATAACAGCCATAAATAATGCCAACAATTCTGTTTACACTAAAATAGCAGCATTTTTTTTAGCAACAGGCATGTAAATATTAGTTAGGTGGCAGATATTTATACTTCAGTACATTATAAAACAGTATTCAACAATAACATATTGAGCGTAAATTATAATTTGAATTCAAATTAATAAATGGATGCCACCTTATTGGGACAAATCATATACATTAAATGTACCCTGGTGGAATGACCTGTCCAACTCAATACGAACAGTCCTTAGCCATCTTCAAGAATCGGCTAAAACACATCTTTTCCATTTTATTTTACTGTCTAAATCTAGCACCCTCTATTCTAACTCTATTCTTAAAAATAAATAAATAAAACTTGCCCTTTTAGACTTATTCTCTTTTAATTCACTTACTGCTTGTTTTCTTAAAAAAAAAACGAACTATAATAAAAAAAATATATATAAATATAATAAAAAAAACTTGATACTTGTAATGCGTTAGGCTAAATGAGACTTGTCATAGCACTTGCATGTTGTTGCTTTTTTGTTGTTTTTGATTGCTTCCATTGTCCTCTTTTGTAAGTCACTTTGGATAAAAGCATCTGCTAAATGTCTAAATGTAAATATAATTGTAAATCCCTCACTACACCAACCCTAACCCTACCCGATACTTTATATCATTTACATTTACATTTATTCATTTAGCCGACGCTTTTATCCAAAACGACTTACAATTGGGAATACAACAAGTGATTCATCCTAAGGAGGCAGATCAACATAGGAAGTGCTCCAAAATACCATATATCAGGCATTGTTAGAAGAGTGCAGGCTAGAAGGAGAAGATCAAGAAAGAGAGGAAAAACAGGCTAGAAAGGGAGGATCAAGAAGAGATAATTTTTTTTTTTTTTTGAGTCACATAGTGTCGAAAAAGATGGGTTTTCAGCAGTCGCTTGAAAGCTGTTAAGTAGTCTGCATTCCGGATAGGGGTGGGAAGATCATTCCACCAGGCAGGGACATTGAACGAGAATGTTCTGGACAGTGATTTAATACCTCTCTGTGGTGGTACAATGAGGCGTCTTTCACTAGAGGATCTCAGACTTCTGGAGGAAGTGTAGATGCGTAGTAGTGAATGGAGGTAGGCAGGTGATGATCCGGTGACTGTCATATATGCCAGCATCAGTGTCTTGAATTTGATGCGTGCTGTAACCGGTAGCCAGTGCAGTGATATGAAGAGAGGTGTGACATGGGCCTTTTTGGGCTCATTGAAGACCAGTCGTGCTGCTGCATTCTGAATCATTTGTAGAGGTCTGATTGTACATGCTGGAAGACCAGCTAAAAGAGCATTGCAGTAGTCCAGCCTGGAGATGACCAGGGCCTGGACGAGGAGTTGTGTAGCATACTCTGTTAGGAAGGGCCTGATCTTTCTGATGTTGTGCAATGCAAACCTGCAAGATCGAGCAGTCTTAGCTATGTGGTCTTTAAAAGTCAATTGATCGTCAAAGATTACACCCAGATTTCTGGCTGAAGTCGATGAGGTAATTGTTGATGAACCTAACTGGATGGAGAAGTCATGTTGTAAAGGTGCAGCGGCAGGAAAAATAAGGAGTTCCGTCTTTGCTAGATTGAGCTGTAGATGGTGTACCTTCATCCACGCAGAGATATCCGCCAGGCAACCTGAGATCCGTGCGGCTACCGATGGATCGTCTGGTGTGAATGAAAGATAGAGCTGTGTGTCATCAGCATAGCAATGGTAGGAGAAGCCAAGTGCCTGTATGATGGGGCCCAGAGATGTAGTGTATATGGAGAAGAGGAGAGGTCCAAGAACTGATCCCTGAGGAACCCCAGTGACCAGTTGATGAGTTTTGGATATCTCCTCTCCCCAAGCCACTCTGAAAGACCTACCAGAGAGGTAGGATTTGAACCAGCGAAGTGAAGTCCCTGTGATGCCCAACGATGAGAGGGTAGACAGGAGGATCTGGTGATTCACAGTGTCAAAAGCTGCAGATAGGTCCAGCAAGATGAGTACTGATGATTTGGAATCAGCTTTTGCCGTCTGCAAGGCTTCAGTGACAGACAGTAGTGCAGTCTCAGTTGAATGGCCGCTTCTGAACCCTGATTGGTTAGAATCTAGTAGATTGTTCTGTGAGAGGAATAAGGATAGCTGGTTGAAAACAGCCCGTTTCAGTGTTTTTGCTATAAATGGAAGGAGAGAGACAAGTCTGTAGTTGTCAATGAGTGAAGAGTTAAGTGTAGGTTTTTTATGCAGTGGGGTTACCCGGGCCTGCTTAAATGTAGTGGGGAAAGTGCCTGTGAGAAGAGATGTGTTGATGATGTGTGTGAGAGCCGGTAGGATTGTAGGAGAGATTGCTTGGAGAAGGTGTAAGGGGATAGGATCTAAAGGACATGTCGTCGGATGGCTGGAGAGGAAAAGTTTGGTTACTTCTGCCTCCGAGTAAGGACAGAAGGAGAAGAGGGGAGTTTTGGTTGTGGGTGTGGTCAATTTTAGTTCCTGTATGTGTGGAGCTGAGAACTTATTACTGATAGATGTAGTTTTGTCTGTAAAAAATGTGGCAAAGTCATCAGCTGTTATAGAAGTTGTGGGAGGTGGTGGAGGGATACAAAGCAGTGTATTAAATGTTTTGAAAAGGTTGCGTGCGTCCGGAGAATTGTTGATCCTGTTGTGGAAGTATGAAGATTTGGCTGTATGTACTTGGGTAGAGAAAGATGAGAGCATAGACTGATACATACTGAGGTCAGATGGATCCTTAGATTTGTGCCATTTTCTCTCGGCTGCCCTAAGTTTGGACCGATGCTCACAAAGAACATCAGATAGCCAAGGGCTTGTCGGAGCAGCTCGTGCTGGCCTGGAGGAGAGAGGGCATATATCATCTAGACAAGAGGTGAGAGTGATGCATAAGGTGTCAGTTGCTGGATTTAGTATCCAGGGATGAGAAGTGGGTTGGAGAGGAAAGGGAAGAGGATACTAAAGAAGAAAGGTGGGAGGGTGAGAGAGAGCGTAGGTTTCGTCTAAAAGTGACAGGTAGAGGGGTTGGGGGTGCACAAGTAGCAAGATGTAGGTCAAATGTAATGAAGAAGTGGTCAGAGATGTGTAGGGGTTTGACCGCAATGTTGTCTGAAATACAATTTCACGTGTAAATGAGATCAAGTTGGTTGCCAGACTTATGAGTGTATGTAGTGATAACGCATTGTAGATCAAATGAAGCAAGCAGTGAATGGAAGTCTGCAGCATAGGGTTTGTCAAGGTGAATGTTGAAGTCCCCAAAGACGACTAGAAGTTCTTCTAAGAAGATGCCAAGTTGACTAGGAGGGCGGTAAATTACCACAATGTGGAGATTGATAGGAGATGTTACAGTGATTGTATGAGATTCGAATGAACTATAATTGCATAGAGGAGAATGGGTTGAGTATTTCCCGTTGTTAGAAATAAGAAGTCCCGTACCCCCACCCCTTCCAGTGTAACGAGGGGTGTGAGAGAAGGAAAAGTTATTAGAAAGAGCACCTGGGGTTGCAGAGTCTTCTGGACGAATCCAGGTCTCAGTCAAACCTAGAATGCTCAGGCCAGATTGCAAAGAAAATGCAGAAATTAAGTCAGCTTTGTTGACAGCTGACTGACAGTTCAAGAGTCCAACCGTGAAAGAGAAAAGTTCAGTGGAAGAGGTGTCGATAAGACGCAGATTAGAAATATTGCGTCGACGTTTGCGTGTGATGTAGGAGCGATGTGAAGCGACCACCGGAATGAATTGGAAACACATGATAGAGGAGGACAGAAAGACCCATCCCCAATACACCCCCGCCCATGTCCGAGCGTGATGTCGAAAGCCACGCCCCCTGAAAAATACATGATTCCCCAATCCCTTGTACAGGGAAACCCGGAAGTATGTCGAAGTAATTGATGGCAGTTTCGGGGATCTGTAGTTATTGTCCTTCATTTTACTAATACACGTTTTCTTGTTTTTGTAAAGCATGTCTAGGCTAAAATGGCACAATTTAAATCTAATATATTTAATGTGTCTAATATACGGAGCTGATTTCGTATTTGAATATATTTTAAAATGTCATTTATTTGTGTGATGCAAAGCTGAATTTTCAGCATCATCACTGCAGTCTGAAATGTTACGTGATCCTTCAGAAATCATTCTAATATGATGATTTGCTGCTTTAAGAAATTTTTTAATTGTTATTATTATCAATATTTAAAGAAGTTGAGTGCATGTTTTTCAGGATTCTTTGATGAATAGAAAGATCCAGAGATCTGAATTTATCTGAAATAAAAATGAGCTTTTGTAACATTATACACTAGAAAGAAATGATAGAAATTAATGTTTATTTAGCAACGCTTTAAATTGACATTTATGTTACAAAGGATTTTAATGCTGTTTTTCTGAACTTTCTATTAATCAAAGAAACCTTTATTTATTTTATAATTCTTTTGAGCTGCAAATTAGAATATTAGGATCATGTGACTGGAGTAATGCTAAAAAAGGTCACCTTTTAAATCACAGGAATACATTACATTTTATTAGAAATATAGAAAACAGTTTCAAATAGAAAACAGTTCTTTTAAACAATAAAAATACATACATAAAATATAAATACATAAAATACATACACATATAGGCTACAATGAGAGATTTCTTGCTCTGATAGATTATTCACAGAACATGGCATGGACCTTCAGGCCTTGTTCATCAAGATTGTTCATTGATATGAATGTGTCCATCTCCAGATACTCAAAGATAAATAAAAATGTCTTGCTTCATCCAATTCTCCACCCAGCTAGTCTTTGATGGCATTCTGTTGATTTTTACTGTCTATTTGGAGAAAGGCAGGCCCTTTCACCTCCCCACCGAATAACTCATGGTGACTCTTTACGACCCCAATTGCTTATTGACCTCACTGTAAATTACATTCAGCATGCATGCATGCAGTAAAAGAATGTTGATTGAATAATTAATTTAAATAATTGGATAACTTAACAACCAAAGTATTAAAATCTCAACCCCATCACAATCTCACAACCCCGTTACAATCAAAAACATAACGGGGTTGAGATTTTTTGCACAAAATGGCCGCTGCTCAAAGTAGTGAATACCAGAGAGCACATGGCATGCACGAAATTCAGAATCACCATATGTTCATGAAATAACAAAAAACTTTTTCGTAAGTAATAGTTTTCTATCTTTTTTTCATTTTACGGTGTTGAGTCATTGAGTTTGACGACCACAATATCACAAGATAAATTACTAAAATAAAGGAAAAGATGGGAGCAACTTGCCTGTCTCTGTGGTCCTGTTGTTCAAAAGACTTCAGTGATGTTACTTCCTGATGTATATGGAATTCTGGATCACACCATTGTATTTATGGGGGTGGGATCATTCATGTAACGGGGTTGACAGGCCCGTAGCCAGGGGGGGTTCGGGTGGTTCGAACGAACCACCCCATATTGCCAAAGGTCCATAATTTATTTATTTTTTTATAAACAAGTGTTCTTTTAAATAACGACATTTAAAGCCATGCAAAGTATATACCTTAATTAGTGTAAAAGCTTTAATTATTAAAGATGTCATAAATTTGGGCAAGGAAAGACATGAATCGCATTATGGATTAAATGCGCTAGTCATTTAAAGCGTGCCACACGGACCGTTTATCCGCTCAGATAAACGCAAATTCACTAGAGCAGACGCGTTTACTAGTGAGCGCTAAACAGCGCTGTAAGATCCACAATGAAGCGCTTGAATTTAGTAAAGAACACAACTGACTTTGCGACTTAAACAGGCGAAACACTGTGCGCGACGATACAGTCAGAATCATTTACCATGTAGCCTATTTATTTTACACTAACTGCACCATGGTATTGTGGCAGAAATGCGCAATATTATATTATATTAATGTAGACACGTATTAACTGTAAAGTAATGTTATATAATTATAGTATCTATAGCATTTGTGCATTTATACTAAATGTATTTAGACAACTGTTCTTTATACAAATACATAGAAAATATGTAGTTAATTTTTATACCATGGTGTTAAGGTGCTATAGGCCTATGTGTGTGTTTTTACTAGTTATAATGTATGCTACTAGCAAGGTTTCATTTTAATAACTCAGTCAGAATAATTAAACTTCACCATACAAAAATGAGCTTGTTACAATTTTTACAGATGTTATTGTTTTTTATGAACATTATCTGAGCTGTAAATCATGATAGAGGTTTAATATTTTACCTGACATTGCTTTATCCCGCTCATTCAATATTAATTCTATTTCTGCAGGTCTTAAAATAGGAAACAAAAAGCCATAATTTTGATTTTAAAAATTCTGCAGATACCATGTAGGCCTAAATAAATAAATAAAACTCCTTTCTTGATATTTGTGTTTTGAAAAGGAGGACACTGCACAGGGCCCAGAGGTTGAAATGGGTCCAGAAAACTCAGTGCAGGGGTGTAGCATGGGTCAAGGAAGAACACGGTACTTTTTGACTAAAGACAGTTCTGGACCCTTTTTAAATTGTCATCAACTTTTTTATTATTCTTGTTCAATTTGCACACTGAACATAGTTGTTGCTCTTATTTTTGAACTCTCAAAATGCACCAAATGAATGGATTTACCTTTAAAATGTATAAAATTTTCTCCAGGGGGGCATGCCCCCGGACCCCCCTAGAGGGATACACATTCATCCACCATTGTCTCTCTAAATTCTACATGACCATGATGTGAGCCCTCAACCATGCAGCACCATTACCCCCTGATGTTTTGGCTCAAGCCAAGTTTTTAATTTAAATCTTACAAACATAAACTTAATTGGAAGTGTGTCAGTATAAAGGATCTGTGCATTTATTGCATTACACAGTGTCTCTTGTGGCTATTTATTAATTGCTTTAGGTATTTGTGTATATTTACTGAATAAGGTAGTACATGATCTTGGTAAGTTTGACCTCAATTGTAGTAAATATGTTTGGTGCATCAAAAATCATGCTTATTAAGATACCAATAGACATGCTAATCCAGCACAAACGTGCATGAGAAGTCACCAAAATGAAGTAGGCTATTTGAACCTCATAATTAAATACAAAATGGGTGGGAACAGAAAAAGGTCCACTTTTTGAAAAAAAGAACCCCCCCTTCTGCTAGGCTGGCTACGGGCCTGGTTGAGGAGTTACTCAGGTACAGAAATAATTGTGATTTTAATGAATAATTAACAATTAAATTTGAAAAAAATAAATAATAATAATAACATTACCAGCAAAAGAGCACAAATAGATGTTTAGGTTGATATCAAAATGTATTGACTTTTTAAATAGTTTCATTTGGTATTTTCAAAGTAAAGTTTCATCAAGGCCATGAGGCACATGACAAAATAGGTGGTGTCAAATGAAAAAAAAAAACTGTATTATTTCTCATAAAAAGATAAAAATTAGTTCAGTTTTTTTTTTTTTACACTGTATTAAAGGGTGCAATTCAATATATATGTAAAGCTGTTTAAATATAAAGTTTGGTAACCCAATAGATGAAATACACCGTAAGAGGTGAGAGGGACTCAAATTGTGCCATTTTCATGGAATGACTCTTCAATGCCTGTAGGTGGTGCTGTTGGACAATGTTACTTTGTAAAACTAGTGACTTTTAGAATTTTCATATTTAGTCATATTTGGGTTGGTTTACATTTGTAATCTCGATTATTTTCTCATCAAATTTTGAGGAGAGAAGACTCCATTGCCTCCTTGGAGGAAATGTCCTGGTACATATCAAAGTGTTACATTTATAAGTAGAAGCTATAGTTTGAAAACAAACTTTAAATGTTGCCTTGGCAAGCCAATCTGAGCAGCCTGAGCAGCCTTGGGGCAAAAGAGCCACAGTACTTGTGTGTCTGGCATTCTTGAGCTGACCAGCAGCAAAAAAAAAAAAAAAAATATATATATATATATATATATATACACACACACACACACACAAAGTATTTTTCTATGGGCCCTTGCTATTTCCTATTCTAATAAAAAGCCTACAGGCATTGACAACAGGTTCAACAGAATTGGCTAGCTGATGTCCATTCTTCGTACCTTGCTTACTACATCCAAGATCAAATGACACATCCAAGATCAAATCATCGCGATTTATTGTTAGAATGATCAATGTTGGATAATATCAACAGTTGTGCTGCCAAATATTTTTGGAACCTGTGATTCCCCCCCCCCCCCCCCAGGATACACTTTCTTGCAAGATACTTTACTTTTCCCACGTGAGTCGTGCTCTTTAACCAATCAGATGTGACCTCGCCATTTCAACCAATCATAACCCGCCAGGAGCGCAGCCTAAATCCTGTTTACATGAAATAAACCTGCTCCAGAGCAGGTTTAAGCTTGCGCACCTGTTGCTATGACAGCAAGTCCAGGATGAGCTTCGAAGAACCAAACAATCCAAGATCATGCCAAATCGTCAACAATCAA
The DNA here is from genome assembly GCF_049309525.1 of Garra rufa. Lineage (NCBI taxonomy): Eukaryota > Metazoa > Chordata > Actinopteri > Cypriniformes > Cyprinidae > Garra > Garra rufa. The sequence continues at coordinate 17,120,323 of NC_133367.1, read as the reverse complement.
ATCCAGCTAGCGAGGTACGAAGAACGGACCCCTGGATGTGAAATAACTCTTTATTGGTTTTATATGCTTTTAATTGTTTTCCCAGTTTAATATTTCAAAGTTCTGTCACCTAAATGAAATATATATATAAAAAAAGTCTTTAAATTGAGAATTTGTTTGAGAATTTGTTATCCTGTTGAATTGCTGGTGTGTTTTATTTAAATGCTTTAACATGTGCATGTACAAATAAAGAAATTTTAATTAGGGAGGCTTCTGTCTGGTTTTAAAAGATGTGCAAATTATGTAGTTTTGTACATAATTGTGAAACTAAGAGGTTACTGCTCCTCCCCTTCAGTCGAGGGGGCATTTTTTCTCTGCCAATGTAAGTCAATGGGAAAAGTTTTTCAACATTTTTAAAAATTAATAATAAAAAACTGTAAGTCTGATCAGTCTAAGATATAGCATAGCAACAAACTACCGATCAGGGCCCAGGTTTCTGGCTTGTACCATTAAAGCCCTAGGAGGAGTAGCTTTTAGAAAAAAAAAAAAAAAAAAATTCAAATAGCATAACAGTATGTTCAGTAATTATTATTCCGTAATTCACACACGTGTTTGAAGATGAAACATCAAATGGAGCATGTTACAGTGTTTCAGATGCATACATCAAATTTCAGCAAATGCAGAAGGGAATTCGGGCATTACATTCATACAGACAATTCACTATTCACAGTAAACACAGAATACTGAAATAGTAGTTGTATGGTTGTATGCCATTCTGAACACAGCTTCTGTACTGATTTCAGTGTACTTGAGTTATATTTAGCAGATTCTGGCAAATAAAGTGTTGCATGCTTAGTTAATATGCTGTTTAATTAAGGTAATGTGTTTGTTACATTGATAAAAGATAAAAATACTGGTCACTTTAAGAGTTAAGAAATGTTTACGCAAGTGACGTTGACGTTGGAATGTTTTTACACAGTTCAGGGTTGCAAGCCTGAGTGTCAGGCAGTTCAGTGAGTTTAAGAAGAACAATAAAAGAGTTGAAAGAAGTTCAAGTGCGAGTCCTCTTTTCAGGTACAACAATTGGCGACGAGGATGGCTGAAGAATCCCTCACGTTGTCGTTGCCTCTCCCGAACTTTTTTTTGCCCCATCCTGGCGAGCCCACGGTCCCTTGGGAGCAATGGAAAACGTCATTTGAAACATACCTGTTAGCCATTGGCCTCGATGGCGTCCCGACGAAAAGGAAAATGGCTATACTCCTCCACTGTCTTGGTGCCGAAGGACAGCGTGTCTTTCGCACACTCGGAGACGCGGCTGATTACAACGGCGCGATTACACTGCTTGATCGACACTTTGAAAAAAAAACAGTCTCTCCTGCTAAAACGGCTGCAGTTTCGGCAGCACAGACAGCGCGCTGGTGAGTCGGTTGCGCAATATGTTGCTGACTTGAGAGGGCTGGCAAAATCGTGCCGTTTTGGCGATTTAACAGACGAGATGATACGTGGTCAGTTAATTGAGAAAACAAACGATACACTCGTTCGGGAGCGGCTGTTATTGGAAGATGATGATCTCACTTTAGAGAAAGCTGTAATTATCTCCTCTCAAATTGAATCTGCTGCACAGTGCGCTGCTAAATTAAATACTTCACATGAATCCAGTGTAAGCAGTGGGAACATACAGCAATGCACAAATGTTCACAGAGCAGAGGAAGATGTATATTCAAATGCAGACATACAATATGCATGCTCTCAATATCAGCGGCGATGTGGAAATTGTGGGTCAACTAGACATTCATCACGTGCTCCAGACTGCCCTGCACAGGGACAAATATGTCGACGTTGTCAAAAGCCAAACCACTTTGCAAAATGTTGTCGGTCCGCTCCAGTTCAAGCTCATCCACAACGAAACCCACGTGCTAATGCAACAACCCCTGCCATTATTCATTCAATAAACACTAATGCAGCAGGTTTTTCTACATGCACTGTTAACATATCAGATTCGTGTATTCCTCTGCTCCTGGACACTGGGGCTAAAGTCTCACTACTTAATAGGGCCACTTATGAACGTTTCCTGCCACACTTGCCCCTTCAGCTGCCTTCTCTGAATCTGTCTGGATATGGAAGTTCTGCAATTGATGTTATTGGTCTTGTACATGCCCCTGTCCAGTATGGCAACAAGGCGCTACCCAACTTCCCATTTCATGTTACACGCCATGGTAGCAATATTCTTGGATTGGACCTGTTTCAGAGTTTGGACTTTTCTCTGCTGGACAATAAGGGGGCCCAAATTCTGACAGTCAGTTGTCCCTGGCAACAAGAATGGCCAAAATTGTTTGAAGGCCTCGGCTGTGTAGCTGCATTTACTCACCAGCCCCTCTTGGATCCCACAGTTAAACCAGTCATTCAACCACTTCGCAGAATTCCACTGGCACTGCGGGATGAAGTCACAGCAGAACTTACCAAACTGCAAGCAGAGGGCATCATCGAACCGGTCAACGCCTCCCCGTGGGTGTCTAACCTGACAGTGGCTAAGAAAAAATCGGGTGGACTGAGAGTTTGTGTGGACTTAAGGTCAGTCAACAAAGCAGTTATCCCAGATCGCTACCCTCTGCCTTCAATCGAAGAGCTGACTACACACTTTCATGGCTCGAAATTTTTTTCCAAACTTGACCTCCGCCAAGGATATCTCCAGGTTCCCCTCCACTCAGACAGCAGGAATCTTACTGCATTTGTTACGCACAATGGCGTATTTCGTTACACAAGAATGCCTTTTGGGCTCAGCTCGGCTCCTAGTTGTTTCCAAAAAATTATGTCCACCATAATGGCTGGCGTTCCCAGCACTGCCATCTACCTCGATGACATCATTGTCCATGCCCCGAATGCAGTGACTCATGAACAGCGCTTAAGGGCTACTTTTGCAGCACTCAGTCAACACAATTTGACCCTTAACATGGACAAATGCGTATTTGCAGTACCAGAGGTTGACTTTGTTGGCTTTCATGTCTCAGCCAAGGGCCTTTCACCATTGCACTCCAATATTGAGGCTATACATCAAGTGCCAGAGCCTTCGTCCGCAGCACAAGTTGCATCGTTCCTGGGGATGACAACATATTACATGCGTTTTCTGCCTCAGTACTCCACGATTACGTACCCGCTCCGCCAGCTGTTAAAAAAGGATGCTCCATGGACCTGGTCTTCAGCATGTTCTGATGCTGTGCGCACACTTAAGGAATTGTTGACAAGCCCACCTGTATTGGCACACTTCAATCTTGACTGCCCCACGCTGGTCACTTGTGATGCTTCGGCTACTGCTGCTGGGGCTGTTCTTTCACAACTCCAGGATGGAATCGAACGGCCCGTGGCCTTTGCGTCTCGTGCATTCAGCCTGACTGAACAAAAGTACTCAACTGGAGAGAGGGAGGCTCTGGCTTGTGTTTGGGCCTGCGAGCGCTGGCATGCCTATCTTTACGGGCGAAAATTTACACTTCGAACCGACCACCAAGCCCTTAGTGCACTCATGTCTTCCTCTGGGTCTGGACACAAACCACTGCGCATGTACCGTTGGACTGACCGTCTCCAGCAGTATGACTTTACAATACAGTACACCTCAGGAAGAGATAATGTGGTGGCTGATTTGCTGTCCCGTTCTATGTTGTTACCAGTTGCCACTGGTCAGGTGGCTGAGGACAGGGACGTTATCCAATTAGTGCATGCACCCCTGACAGCTTTTGTGTCCTTGGAGGAACTCACAGAGGAGTCTGCTGCTGACCTCACACTATCTGCAGCCCGTGAGTATGTCATGAATGGCTGGCCAGCTCAAGTTGCACCAGATCTCCAGCCATATGCCCGAGTGAAAAACGAATTGTCATGCTGGAATGACACATGTTTGGCCCGTGGACCACGTGCCATTATACCTGCTAAACTCAGAGGACGAGTGCTGACCATGGCACATGAGGGCCATCTCGGAATAGTAAAACTAAAGCAGCGCTGTAGGGATCTTGTATGGTGGCCAGGCTTGGACAAAGACATCGAAATGCTTGTTCGGGACTATGCTCCATGTCTTGTAAGTGGGAAAACAGGCCCTCCAACTCCGCCGCCACTCGGGTCTTTGCCTTGGCCAAATCGACCTTGGGACCACATTCAGCTTGACATATGTGGTGAACTACTACTGCTGTATCTAGTGGTCTACTGAAATAATGAACTCGGCAAACACAAAAACAAAAACAACAACAACAACAACAACAACAACAACAAAAAATCGTACAATGCAAGCAATACACAATGCAATACACATTATTATAATATAATTAAAAAAAGATTAAAATCACTAAATTAAAATCATATTTTAGAATTAGAATATCTTCAGCAGAACTGTGAATGCACATAATACATAAATTCTCTCAACTTGTAAAGATTAGTCTGGGCTGGTGTATGAGAACACAACAAATATATATATAAAGCGCACACACACACACACACACACACACACACACACACATATATAATATATGTAAAATTCTTTTTAAATATATAACATATCAGTTATTAATAAAATATCACAATCGTGTCACTCACTTATTTCATAATCAGAAGATGTCAGCAGAATATCAATTATTGGTTCATTCTACTTACTAATTTTTGCCATAAAATCATGATTATAACATTTAAAACCATATTTTGCTAAAAGTTTACCACTTCATACTAAAGTATCAGTTTTTGCAATTATGCCACATTATGATTATCTTATGATTAGTATTTTATTTATAAATTAGTGTTATAAAGGGGAGGCCTGTTAAAAGCATTTTATTAGCTCTGTTACAGACAGAAACCATTCTATTTTTGGGGTGCAGAACAAACACACACAGTCAGAAAGTGTCATATAATTTAGACGAATTATAAACAAAGTCCACGGTTGGCCTGAAAAATGAATATAAATATTATTTAAAATAGTGATACTAAATAAATAACATTGCCAGGGAAAAGGTTTGACATCTCTAAAGCTTCCCATTAAAAAAAAAAAAAAAAGTGTGTGTTTGTGTGTGTGTGTGTGTGTGTGTGTGTGTGTGTGTGTGTGTGTGTGTGTGTGTGTGTGTGTGTGTGTGTGTGTGTGTGTGTGTGTGTGTGTACCTTGTATTCATCATGTTGTGGGGACCAAATGTCCCCACAAGGATAGGAATACCAGTAAATTTTGACCTTGTGGGGACATTTCTCAGGTCCCCATGAGGAAACTGCCTTATAAATCATGCACAATGAGTTTTTTTGAGGAAGTAAAAGTATTCACAATCTCCTGTGAGGGCTAGGTTTAGGTGTAGGGTAGGTGTAGGGCCATAGAAAGTACGGTTTGTACAGTATAAAAACCATTACGCCTATGGAATGTCCCCATAAAACATGTAAACCAGTGTGTGTGTGTGTGTGTGTGTGTGTGTGTTTTAATCTCTATTGTGGGGACCAATTATTTACACAAGGAGTAAAACATGATTTCTTTACATTTTTGGGACTTGCACTTATGGCCCAGAGTCGGGCTGAATGTGTCTAAATGTGCCGTTTTCTCAACCAGAATCGGGCCAGATCCAAAGCCTAGCCAAATCCGGCAACTATTACTGGGCCACAGCCGGCTCACTTTTGGCGAGCCGCTGCAAGAACACAGCTGAGTGAGCCAGCACTCAGCCGCAATTGACCCAATTCCGCTGGCTACCTGAGGCATTCTTTTGACAGTAGTTAGTGTTTGCTCCAAATAAGGTTTGACAGAAATTTGGGGTTTCCTGGTCGTTTTTTTATGTACGTTAAGCCACGTGAAGCATTTTTCACATTAGCGTAGAACGTCCTGTGACAAAACACAAAATAACAAACCAGGGCTGCTCAACCCTGCTCCTGGAGATCTAACTACCTGCAGATTTTTGTTCCAGCCTTGCTCCAATACAGCTTTCTGCAATTATCAAGTGCTATTTAAGAGATTAATTAGCTGGTTCAGGTGTGATTCTTCGGGGTTGGAGCTGAACTTTGCTGGATAGTAGATCTCCAGGAACAGGGTTGGGCATCCCTGACATAAAAAATAGAAACTGCTGCTAGAAGCAGAGATTCCAGAGCAAGCCGGCAGCAACAAAACATAAAGTAACATAAACAATATTTTACCGCTTGGTAGGAGAAGCAGAGATTCCAGAGCTGGTGGGCAGAAACAGCGGGCCATCCAAGCAGCTGAAAGAATTCTACAGCACAAGGGAAAGAAGGTTCAGAATGTAGCATGAGAGTGACACGAAACACAGGTAAGGACAAAATAATCTACTCACAGTGAGGAAAGGGAAAGTGGTGACATATGAAGGGGTGGGAAAATAAGCGACAGGTGGTAGAGAGTCACCACACCATCAGTGCTGATTGTCCAGATCACAAGCCGCCAAACCTGACAGGACAACACAGACACCAAGAGGAGCAAGGAAGGCAAGGCACCCTGAACCATGACATCAATGACACGTGAAGTTACAGCTCTAGTTTAGGCCTCTTACAATGATTTGACCATTTTTGACTGCTTATGCTTTATTTCTTATTACACTGTAAATCTGTTTTGTGAAGACATCAACTGTGCGGTTCAATAAAAGCGGGAATGGAACAAGACCCTTCACCTACAGACTAAACACCCATGTACAAGAAAAAAACACTCAACATTTCTCATGAATACCGACCACAGCAGGTTTCAGTTTTACTCTGAAGATGTGCTGAGAAGATGTCACAATTGTGAGATGGGAGACATTATTAACATTTTTGCGGATTTTTCACTGAACATCTGAAGAAAATGTTACACGTGTTTGTTTTGTTCTGTTTGTGCTGGTGGCGTCTGATTGGTAAGTTATACAATTATAGTTATACAATCTTGCAACTGTTTTTATTCAGTACTTTAAAATAAATTGTTTCGCATAACAGATGTTGAGTTTAATCAAAAAAAATAAAAACTGGGTCAAATGTTTCCACACGTCTGATTCTTCTACTTAATATACATGATGTTAGCTAGATTATCAAAAGTTGCAAACGTTCGCTGATGTTCAAGGCAACGCATAACATTGCCCTGTGCTGTAAACTTTTCAACAGCATGACTGTCAAAGTGTGAGATGGCAGACATTATTGACTTTATTTCAGATATTTCACAGAATTGAATTTGTGTAAATTAATTGGTGGATTGGTTGTTTTGTTGAAACATCTTATTTTTTAGTACAACCCTTCAGAAGCTAGTGTTTGTCAAATGTTTACATGTTTCTAGACATAATATGTGAGCCTGGACCACAAAACAAGTCTTAAGTATCACAGATATATTTGTAGCAATGGCCAAAAGTACATGGTATGGGTCAAAATGATAGACTTCTTTTATGGCAAAAATCACTAGGATATTAAGTATGTTTAATGAAGATGCTTTGTTAATTGTCTAATGCAAATATATCACAACTTGGTTAGCAATATGCATTTTTAAGAACATTTAGAGAACTTCAATTTTTTATGCAATCTCAGATTCCAGATTTTTCAAATATCTGTATCTCAGCCAAATATTGTCATATCCTACTAAAAGATGCCTCAATGTAAATCTTATTTATTCACTTTTTCACCACGATGTATGCATCTCAGTTTTAAAAATTGGCCCTCATGCCTGGGTTTGGTGTTCAGTGTCACATATGAGCAATTTACTCCAACCATACTGTGGAAAATTTTACACCCCCAACTCTAAATGCAATATGTGGTAGGGGTGGGTGGATTGACTGATCTGCATACAAAATATCAGTCCTAGGGTGTTTTTTGTCCCTCATTTTTTTTTTTTTTTTTTTTTTATAAACTTAATCAGAATTGATCAAAAGTGACACAAAAGACTTTTACATTGTTACAAAAAAAAAATAAAATAAAAAAAAATTTCAAATAATTCTGGAAAAATAATGTATCCCGGTTTCCACAAAAATATAAAGCAGCAAAATAGTTTTCAAATGACAGTAATGAGAAAACATTTTTTGAGCAACAAATCCCTATATAAGAATGATTTCTGAAGGATCAAGTGACACTTAAAACTGCACTGCTGAAAATTCAGCTTTGATCACACAAAAAATACAGCTATATTAATACATTTTATGTTCATGCATCACCTTTAATTGCTTTTGTGTTTCTGTAGCTGTTCTGAATATTTTTCAACTCACAAATGACAGCTTGTTTCAGGCTTTGTAACTCTTAAGAAGCCTAAAATCTGTTTGTTCACCAGGTGTGTTTGGTGAGCCAGTGGCAGTAACGGTGGGAGATTCTGTTACTGTTACTCTACACACTGACGCTATTCAAATATGTGAAGACGATGACATACTGTGGAAATTTGGAGTTGAAAAGTCTCAAATAGCTAAAATCAGGAAAAGGAAGAAAATCTACTCCACATATGATGGTCCTAATGGGATATTCAGAAACAGACTGAAGCTGGACAATCAAACTGGATCTCTGACTATCACAAACATCACGACCGAACATGCAGGAGTCTATCAACTAGAAATAGCGGGAGCAAAAAAATCATCAAAAACATTCAGTGTTTCTGTTGATGGTGAGTAGAGATCATTTGTCATGCCTTTTACATATCTTGTTTTATTGAAACAATATTCAGTGCATAATGGCATTTTATATCAGGAACGATCTTGAAGATGTAGACAGTCTACATTACAAGTGAATTGCAGAGACCATGATCAATTCATTTAAATTCAATTCAAGTTTATTTGTACAGCGCGGTCCAAGATACAAATCGTAGTACAGCTGCTGTACAGAAAATTTAGGTTACTACAAAATATTTAATAGCTTACTAATGGTGACTACTGTGTGTCAAGTCGATGAACATATGGTATAGATGTAAGTTAAAGTAATGGTGTAATCAAACAGACAATGAACACTCTTCATAGTAGTGATTATGTGTTAAAATCCAACTTGCTGTATGTTGTTTCTGGGCTGGCATCATTAGAGGTCCTTTGATTGGTTGCATCAGCTCTTTTCGGGTATTCTGAAACCAGACTGATCACTCACATTTTTGTAAAATTGGTAAACCTGCAGCAATGGTTGCCTACTAAATGACCGTGACCAAATAATAACATGCGTCTCTATTATACGGCATGCTGCTGTTTACATCTGAGTATCGCCACAAGGGATACAATGGATGTAGCTAACTGGTTATTAAATCAAATCATAGTTTTAGTTTCGATTTGAATTGAATGTTCGTTGTAGTATGCCATTCTGTTCAGCACTTATTTGCCACTTCTTTTGCCACTCCTTAAAATGAATGCAAAAAACACCTCCAAATCCTATAATGTGACAGTCATAAACTGCTTTCCCCTTAACCGTGATGCTAAAAAGCCCCTTCAGCGATTTCAATCACCACTCATTAAAATTAAAGGTCCTTCACAATGCCATTGTAGAACCTTTTTTGTCTAAATGGTTTAAGAAAGAATCTTTACCATCTTAAGAACCTTCCTGGTTCTTTGTGGTGAAAAGTAGGTTCTTCATACTATAAAAAAGTAAGAAAGCAAGTGTTCTTTAAATAGCCTTTGACTTAATAGTTCTTTGTGGAACCAAAAATAGTTCTTCGATGGCATCGCAGTAAAGAACCATTTAAAGCACCTTTATTTTTAAGAGTGCAGAGGGATTTATTATTATTATTATTTTTTTTTTTATCTTTTCTTGTAGCTCATCTGCCTGTTCCTGTTATCAGCAGTAACCCTCCAAACTGTTCGTCGTCGTCATCATCATCACAGCAGAATTGTTCATTGCTGTGTTCAGTGGTGAATGTGAGTCATGTGACTCTCTCCTGGTACAATGGAAACAGTTTATTGTCCAGCATCAGTGTGTCTGATCTCAGCATCAGTCTCTCTCTACCTCTGGAGGTGGAATATCAGGATAACAACACCTACAGCTGTGTGCTCAACAATCCCATTCGCAACCAGACTCAACATTTGGACATCAGCAAACTCTGTCAACCATGTGCAAGTATGGCTGTGGTATTAATGCTTATCCATTAAGCTGATCTCTGTCTTTTGTTGTAGATCAGACTGATTTAATCAATACATCTCTCTTTCACTCTCCTTCAGTTCCTCTTCCAGACTTTTCATCTCTGATAGTACTGATCTCTGCTGCTGCTGCTGGATCTCTGTTCGTTGTAGCTGCAGTTGGGATCTTTTCCATCTGCAGAAAAGGTAAAAAAATAAATAAAAATAAATAAATAATAATAATAATAATAGCTCTGGATATCAAACAATTAATGCATATGTTGAAATACTTAGCTTTTGCAAGTCACAAATTTCAAGATAGGATTGAAAACTTTGTTTTAACATGTATTATGTCATTGTTAATGCAGTCCGAACACAGGGGGAAGACAGAACTCATTCAGAAACGTCACGAAAAAAGGTGAAACTTTTCAATTTCAACTTTAAAGGTGAAATCAATTAAAGCCTGCATGCTCACTCTGAGTTACTTGGAAGCAAAGTTCTATCATAATTTTTCAATGTTTTTTTTAAACTGTTGCTTTTGATTGACTGTTTTTTTTTTTTTTTTCTTTGCAGAAATCAATGGAGGGGCATGTTTATGGAAATTTCCCCTCAAAAAAGATGATCAAATACCGAATCTGGAATTAATGTTACAGCTCTGCGAACCCTGACTCATAGCAGTGCTACGGTGTACATTTTATGACACCCTCAGACCTCAGTCATAATGAAAAGTTGCATTGCCTCAGACTAAATGGCTTCGTACCATTAAATATCATACGAAACGGACTCAGATTAAAAGGCGTCAGACAAGAAAAAAAAAAAAACATTAGGCGAAACTGACTCAGGTGGAATGTGCAGGCGGTTCAGAACAAGCAAAGTGGTGTGAAACGTCATTTATTCTGAACAATTCTGGGAAAATGTTGGTTCATTTAATAATAATCAGCTAGATGTATCCATTACTTACAAAGGCATTATTTTAGGACATTGTGACCCTGACTCTAAAAGCAATGCTTGTTTTGTTATAATAATTTTTTGAGACATGACGGTGGGGACGTGAAAGCACTGTTGTGTTGTGGGTACTGTGGGGTGGCAGGGTTCTTCATCCACAACCCCCACAGTAAACGAGGAACCACTCAAACAAAGTGCAAAATCAATATATTGTTCAAGAGTCCAGTGCGGTGTGTGGCATGGCATCAAATGAGAAAGAGCATTAGATAGTCCAAAATGAAAAATGTCCTTTAGTGCTACATCATTAAATTCTACTAGATGACACAGTTCGCAAAAGTCCACAACATATTCTTCAATGGGCCGTTTACCTTGGTTTAGGCTGAGGAGGCATGATACCGGGTCCATTATGATCTGTGTCCAAAAGCCGCTGGATCTTTGGGAGGCGAAGTATTTCTGTAACACTGGACTCAGGGAAGCGTTGAAGATCCAATTGGTCCAATTGATCCAATTGGCAAACTTTATTTAACAGATCGTGGTCAATACAGGCAGGGTCAAAACACCAGCAAACAATAACATCCAGGGAAAGACAAAAGCGTAATCTAGTAATACAGGCGTGGGTCAGAATCCAGGTGAGCAGTCCAAAGTAGCAAAATAACAAAACAGTGAAACAAGATAAAACTATGGCTAAGAAACAAAACTTTGGCAATGAAAACAAAACTATGACCGTGAAACAAAACCGTGAAAATGACAAGGCAAGGCAAGGCAAGGCAAGGCAAGGCAAGGCAAGGCAAGGCAAGGCAAGGCAAGGCAAGGCAAGGCAAGGCAAGGCAAGGCAAGGCAAGGCAAGGCAACAAGAGAAACGCTTAGCAGAGTCCGCAACAGCAAATCAATACTTTGCAAGGCCTGTTTAGTTTAGGCCCTTCTTATATGGCAGACAGACAGGAAGTTACCACAGAGGCAGCAGAGGGAGCAGCAACAGTTAGTGTGAGTAAGGGCTCCCTCTGCTGGCCTGGTGTTACACAAGGCTTAAGCTTAGTTCTAGACTAAAATGTCAAATCTGAGTTGTTTCACAGTTTGGTCTTAAAATATATCAGTGCTTTTGTTTTGTCTTAATATGCACATCAATAATGTTTTTTTTGTTGTTGTTGTTTTTTTGTTTTTTGCAAGCATGTTTAAAAAAAATTACTTAAATGTCCTAGCCTAATTGTTTAGCCTAAGCCCTGTCTGTTAAACCGGGCTGTAATGTTTTATTTTCTAACTTAACTCGCAAAAAAACGTTTTAAATATTGTAATAATCCCTCCCCTCACTGTTCTCTGTCAGTCAGTCTACTCCTGTTTAAATCAATTTAAACTAATATTGATAGCATAGTGGTGTAAATATAGCTTTGCTGGATATTTCGGCAAATTCAGCCCAATCACACCATCACTCTCTGGTGTCGAAATCAGAAAATCACATCCCTCTAATAATATCTCTATACCTTCACCCGACAGAGTGCGCTGTAAATAGATACTGTATGAAGCTTCGACACCTTCGTGAAGTATTTTCAGTGGTGCAGAGCGTGCCATCAGATGGTTGTGCCCACACGGAAAGAACCTATATAAACATATGTTTTAATATAGGTTTTGATATAGGTTTTTAATATATGTGACATACATAAAATTGGCCGTTTTCCTATATGCACGTGCATATTTGTACATATAATATAGGAAAACGGCCAATTTTATATATGCGTACATATACATATATATGTACATATATGTTTACCTATATATTAGTAAAATTATTAAGGAAAGGGGGTGAAGTGAGGCCAAGTATGGTGACCCATACTAACCATTGCTGCGGCGCCCGGGTATTGAGGGTGGAGAGAGTGCTGTACATTCACTCCCCCCACCTACAATCCTTGCCGGACCTGAGACTCAAACCTGCAACCTTTGGGTTACAAGTCCGACTCTCTAACCATTAGGTCACGGCTGCCCCCGCATGAAAACCCATAGCAGCTAGACAACATAAATAAAAGCACAGTGAAATGCTCAGATAAATGTGGGATGATGATGATGATGATGATGATGATGATGATGATGCTGATTACTTGAATGCATGTTCTTTGGATTTTTTTTTTTTTTTGCTACGTTTAGACTGTAATGACCTTTCAGCCATATTCATCTAGAAACTGCTTTAAGACAATACATAAAACATTGCATTTTGCATTGCATTTGGTGGATGTAACAGTGAATGTGTGGATGTGTATGAGCTGTAATGTGAATCTGGAAGTGACTTGAAATAGGAAAAAAGACTTGATTGACAAAAAAAAAAAAAAAAAAAAAACGTCAAACCATTTTGTTATACATTTCCTTCTTTTCCACTATTTTCATACAAGAAAGAATTGACCTTGTAAATGTTTCAGGAAAACGTGTAGACATCATAGCTTTCCATCTCCTCTCACTTATTTGCCATAGTTGAATTCCATAACATGCCAATTACATGTGATACCAATTTCACGTGTTCGCACATAAGTTTTTTGCATTTTACTTTTTTTAGTTAGTTCTTAGTTATTGCCTTGATAATAGAAAATATGAGCTAGGCATCATGTATGACAGTTGCCAAAGTGAGATATGAGCTTAAATGACCAGATCCTGCCATGAGCTATATAGGAGACAAATCTTGTATGTACATATAGGGCTTATATGCGGATATAAAGAAGCAATACAGGAGATATGGCCTGTATATGCACATATATGCACCTCAATTTTGCCTATATGTGGCATATATACGCATACATGCAGCATTTATATTATCATATATGTGCTTATATATAGGTTCTTTCCATGTGGGTGGCTATTATGTATTTTTTTTTTATGTCTACCACTACCCCAACCCTAATCTTTGCCCTTACTAAATTAAATTATACACATTAAACTTTTTTTTCCTTATAATCAAAACAATTATCTTATTGGTCTGATTAACCAAACTCTTGGTAAAACAAATAAAACAAGTCATACAATGTAATAAAATAACACATGTAAGACACTTCATATTTAATGGTATTAAATGATTTGTTTATTGCATTTAATATATTACCACTATTAAATCATTTGCAAGTGTTTTTATGCTTGGGTTGCCATTGCAATTTCCACTGTTCTTACCAGCAGGGAGCAGCAGCGTGTAGGGAAATAACTGTTTCAAACTTTTGAGAAATACATATTACACACCTTTCAAATATCATTTTCGCACACTAAATCTTGGGATCAACTGTTTGTGCTTAATGTATAACATTATTGTGGTGATAGCAAATCAAACCAGCAGAGAAAACAACACAAATTCCTGCCATAAGACCTAAAGACAGACTTGAAGCTGTATCGATAGATACATACAATATTCTAATTCATTTAGATTGACAGATAATCGATTTTACCGATACCTTTAACTCAAATGTACACCTCTCTGCTCTCATCACTTTAATTCACTACATTTAGTGACGCCATCTGGTAAATGTCTTCAGCTAAAACAGCATTACAGCACTAAGCAACAGGTGACTGAAAAGGCCACGTGACATAAAATGCAATTGGTGTGTTTGACTTGAACCATGGCTACAGGAGGCAGTCAACGAGATGAGCTGGTTGCAGTCAGAGGTGGAGTTGAAATTTGCAATTTGGACAAAAATACAGTTTTGTTAACTGTTTTTGGATATCAGACAAAAAACTAGGGTTGCCACCCGTCCCTTAAAATACGGAATCGTCCCGTATTTTTTTTTTTTTTTTTTTTTTAATGCAGCGTCTCATGCAAATAATCACTGCGGTAAAGCCAGCCGCGGTTCAGAAAAACACAGTCAAGCCAGCCGCGATTGATTTTAAGTGTACGCGCATATAACAGTGATTACGGTAATTTCAGAAACAGCACAGAGAGAACGCGCTTGCAGAGCGCTTTTCATTTAGACGCCCAGGACTGAGAGATAATACTACAAAATGCTCGTGAATTTTTACTTACTTATTTATTTGCATTTCTGCTTTAATATCCGTTTTATTTATTGGTGTACTTGACGGTTCTTTTCTGATAAATGGGACATTATTAGACTTTAGAGTCTAATAAGTAGAAAAAAACAAAAACAATGATCAGTTCTTATTCAGGACGTTCCATATTATATGCAAAACAAATATGAAACCTTTTTACTGCAGCATTTTTGAGATGACCCATGACCCACGTCCCTTATTTTTGGGTATTAAAAGTGGTAACCCTAGACAAAACTCTACTGACCCAAGACTCCACCATGGTTTTTTCATCATTCGGCTCCAAGGTGCACTTTCGGGCCTTTGGCTTGGGCCCTAAACCTCATTGAATCCAATGGCTTCTCCATTCCTCTGGTTCCACTCTGGTCATTTGTTCTTCTGACCCCGGCTTCCACCTTCACTTCAGTCTGAAGATTCACAAACTCTACTACTAACATCAGCTTCTCAGACTTCACCTGTTTTTGTGCATTTTATTGAGTTCAGGCCTATTATGTTTAAGTTATTCAAGGATGTTAGTTTGCATTCTCTCTTACTGTGTTTCTTCGTGTTAGCTACTCATTATGTTCACCAATGTGTTGTTTAGCTCCTTCCTGTGTGTGAAAGAAAGAAAGCATTCTAAATGTTGACGAGTTGAATATGATAGTCTTAAAAAGCTGCTCATAGTAGCACGACTTGAAGAATCCCTTTACTTACAAACTAAAACACATGCAATGCATGCCCACACTCACCTACAAGATGTTTGTCCACCCAACAGATCAAACCACATGTCTGTAGAAAACCGACCACAGCAGCTTTCAGTTTGACTCAAGCTGAACTTCAGTAGCACTGATACTGTGGGGTGGAATACTTTTTTTTAATTAATTTATTTTTTTAACATTCACAAAAAATTAAAATCACTAGAGTTAGGTTTTACCAAATTTCCAGAAAAGTCAGGACATTTTGTAAAATGCAAATAAAGTAATTTGTTAATTCTCATTCACCTACATTTAACTGACAAAAGGAGAAACAACAGAAGTGAAATGCTTTCATTGACCAAATCAATTGTGTTTTGTACATTAAAACACATTTTGATACAGTTTAGATACTAAATAAGAAAAATAAAGGATATTTCACATTAAAAACAGTTAGAGTTCTAATAACAGCCAGATGAAAGATGAAATCATGCTAATGTAGGGTGTGAACGAGGAGGGTCAAACTCTGTCGTAGGAGGATTCACACACATGTACAGTTCTGCTGTTGGTTTAGCAGGTGGTATTATTTAATCAGACACAGGACGACTGAAGAAAATGTTTCACATGTTTGTTTTGTTCTGTTTGTGCTGTTGGAGTCGAACTGGTAAGTTATACAACATTTTTATGGATTATTTTTATTTATTTATTTGTTTCCATTTCATATTAATAAAGCTGTTGCTACTGTTCAAATGAAGATTTTTTTTTCTTTTTTCTTTTTTATCTTAAGCTCTCTGTACCAGATGAATCATGACTATTGTGAAATCTACTGACGCCCATCTCTTTTCAGAATTTTAAGTCGAAATTTCCAGATCTAGAAATATCATGACAATAAAATGTCATGGAAACTAATCCATAAATAAATCATACAGTGAATGTGAACGTCTGTGAATGAAGGCAGATAAAAGCCAAACACTTTTTTTTAATGTATATGGAAACCCATTAGTCAACACGCATTAACACAATTACACTTTTAGTAATAATTTGTAATAATTTGCATTCATTTGTTTAATAAATGTTAAACATTGATTTTCCTCTACAACAACTTTAAAAAAAATAAAGATGTTTTGTGAGTTTTATCTTGAATTAAGTTTTGATGATACATTTACATTGACTTAAATCTTTGAAATAACCAGACTTACATTTAAACCATCGTCTACATGTGTATTTAAGATAGATTGACTTGACTTGACCATGTTACTTAAGGAAGTCGCATACGTCCAAAAGTTTGTTTTTGGAAACCTGTTTGCTTTGAGTTTATGTGAGGCTAACTCATTTAGGTTTTTAGTGTATTAATTAGCTTGGAATATTTCATATACAAATCCAATGCAATACTTGTGCTGTATTATGTGCTTGCTTAAAATTGACATTTGTGGAACTAACAATAAATACACTACTAATAATAATTACAGCATAAGAGAAATGGCATTGTGCTATTACATCTCACTTATTCATAAATCCACGCTGCCATTTATAAAGGCAGTTGATATTTTACACATTTATTTTTCTTTATCTTTCTCAAATGAATGTCCACATGGCAGTCATATACAGCATTAAAATAATATATTTATTGTAATCCTTTCTGGTGCAACTCACCCTAAATGTGTGGCTCTCACACATCTATCTGTCCGTATATCTCACCTTTCATTTTATTTTGTGTCTCTGCTGCTTTTCTGGATGTTCTCAACTTCACATGTAAACAACACAGCTCATTTCATGCTTTGTAAAGCGTTAGAAGCCTTAATCTGTGTAAAATCTCTTTGTTCATCAGGTGTGTTTGGGGAGTCAGTGTCAGTAACAGAGGGAGATTCTGTTACTCTACACGCTGACGCTATTCAAATACATGAAGACGACGATATACTATGGAAATTTGGAGCTGAAAAGTCTCAAATAGCTAAAATGAAGAAAAAGAAGCAAATCTTCAACACATCAGATGTTCCTGATGGGAGATTCAGAGACAGACTGAAGATAGACAATCAAACTGGATCTCTGACCATCACAAACATCACAAAGGAGCATGCTGGAGTTTATCAACTAGAAATAGCTGGAGCGAAAAAATCATTAAAAACATTCAACGTTTCTGTTGGTGGTGAGTAAAGAGCAGGGATAGGAGTGACGAAGTCCTGCAGAGTTTAGCTCCAACCGTGAATAATAATAAATATATAATCTTCAAGACAATGGTTAGCTTGTTCAGCCAAAGTTGCCTATCCCTGGTATAAATACATAATTTATCCAAACATGCAAATATTCTATATACATTAATTAATTTTATAGTTTGAGATGACAGACACATTCAGTGACTATCGACACACTAAACATCCACTCAACACAAAATCTTTTACACCGATTCACGGTAATTCACAACCTCCAAAGTAGACTGACTGTTGTGTTCATATTTTTCAGCTCGTCTACCTGTTCCTGTAATCAGCCGTCACTCTTCAAACTGTTCTTCATCTTCATCATCATCACAGCAGAATTGTTCATTGTTGTGTTCAGTGGTGAATGTGAGTCATGTGACTCTCTCCTGGTACAAAGGAAACCGTGTATTGTCCAGCATCAGTGTGTCTGATCTCAGCATCAGTCTCTCTCTACCTCTGGAGGTGGAATATCAGGATAAAAACACCTACAGCTGTGTGCTCAACAATAGCATCAGAAACCAGACTCAACATCTAGACATCAGCAAACTCTGTCACATATATTCAGGTACGGCACATGATAAATGTTTACTTACTGACTTCATCTCTGTCTTCTGTTGTATATCAGACTGATTAAGTTACATACGTTATTGACTGTCTTACTTTCCTTCGGTTTCTCCAGTCTCAGTCTCTCTGAAAGTACCGATCACTGCTGCTGTTGCTGGATCTCTGCTCGTGATCTTCTGGATCTGCAGGAAATGCATAAAAACTGATCAAGAAGGCAAGTGTTACACACTTCTTTTAAATAATACTTTGAAAATATGTTAAAAAAAAAGTTATGGCCCCATATAATTTAGTGATGGCAGCACTTTATCATCTTGTAGTTAAAATCCTGGATATGAATCCAAACTAATATGTGAAATTAGTGAGTTCACATATTCCTGTAGATCACACTTATTTCATAACGAACATCGCTCTTTATTCGTCCCATTGGCACAAAAACAGATTCTGAAAATACAGAAAATACTAAATACTTCAATGATTTCAATGGAAATCTCCATTCTAACATAATCTCACAGGTGTAAAGATTCAGCTGGCGCTCAAATTAAAAACTTCATGAATGATGACTTTTATTGTGCTAGCTGAGTTTAAATGCTGATTGAATATAAAATAATGTAAATTACTTTTGTTAAACATCCTACTGGGGTTGGTTTATTTGTAAAGATTGTCTCCCTACATTCAAATTTATTAAAACTTTACATTTGTTAATGCCATTTTGAAAAACTTTAAAAGCCCTAATAATTATACAAATGTTGTGAAGAAACACATCTAGTTGTCTAGTATTGATATCAGTTGTTTTAATGCATATTATTGTTGAAACAGTTGAGACTTGTACCGCAGAGGTCATTTACACTGAGACGACATTCTGCAAAAGAGACACACAGGAATCGGTAAGACATTTTATTGTTCATTTGTTGAACGTATTTGTATAATTTTAGCAGAGAGTCTGATGTAGTGTAGTGTGCTTGTGTTGTGGATAACTGAAATTATGTTAGGTGAAATTGATGTAGGTAAATAATAATAATGAGAGAAGAGTCAACATTGACTTTAAAATCATAATTATGATATAAAACGTCAAAATGATGACATACTAATTCCAAAAGACAAAGTCATAATTATAAGATTAAAAAGTCAAAATTATCATTTTAAAAGACGACATACTAATTTTGATTGTCACAATTTTGGCATTTTATATCATAATTATGATTTGCTAATGCAAAACTTAAATCTCACAAATCAGCACTGTAGGAAGTTTATAAAAGCCTTATGTTACTTTTAAAAATGATGTAACAACAGTACATAATTTATTCTTATTACTAAATCTTGTGTTATGCATTTTTACAGGAAGTTAAAGAGGACAGTCATGTGGATTATGCACCAATAATGACACAGAGATGATAAAATGTTAATGTTTTTCTTAGTACAAGAACTAGATTACATTTAATCCTACCTCCAGTAACATCCTCAGATTCTGAGTCAGTGGTTGAGTTTAGAGATCACCATGCATCTGGTCTCCTAAAACTTGAAAAGACCTTACCTTGAAATACAAGGACCTTTAATGAATGATATAACTCGTATAGCCAATTGGAGTGTTTTGTTTTGTATTCTTAAAGTCAAAAGTGCAAATGTATAGATGCAAACTACACTCATCAAAAGGAATGGAGAGCCCACTGTGGTATCGATTATTTACATCTTTACAGAAATGCGGTTAGATCTGCTGGCAAACAACAAGCTTGTGCATGAGAATGTGCCTACTGCTCACCGTTTGTGTTTGATGTATGTTTGTGAGTGTTCGAGGTGTGAAAACAGTCTGTCAATCACATGGTTGATTTTTTTTTTTTCATTCTTGTTCACATGAAACCGTCGACTTCTGCTCTGAATAGAAACCGCTTTACAACACAATACTGAACTTATCAATGCTTTACTCCTCAAAAAATATGAAAACACCATATACTTTGTGGGCATATTGATCATGATCGTAAATTGTGCAATGACACTGCAGTTAAGCAGTGCTAGTTTCAGTAGTCATTTCCAGCTCAAGTCTTCTTTATAAACAGAACTATTCTTCATACCATTTATTTATTTATTTTCTTGTAAAGGTCATTTCCTGTTTTTTTTCTTTGTTTTTGTTTGATTTTTTCTGAGTTATTACAAGAATTCATACAAAATATTTAATGTATTTAGTTTTCAGTTTTGCAATATGATGCAATATGACACTTGTGGGTGTATGCATATCTTTATATATTCTATATAGAGTCAGTGCTGTAATATTTATGACATCATGCAGATGGTTGTTGAGAGTTTAACATAGCAGCACCTGACAAAATGCTGCTAACAGACTTCATTTCTATTCACCAGCTCTGTTATCCCAACACATTTTACAATCAAATCCTTTAAAATTCAATAAAAAAGCTTCAGCCATATTAAGAGACTAACATAAAAAATAATAATAATAAATATTGTGTAGAAATAGGCATTTCCAACACATAATGTAATAGAAGCGTGTATAATCAGAGCATATACAGCCATCTAAAGTTTAAAATAAGACTTCACATGTGAAGCATTAACGTGCTGCGTTAATGTGAGACTCACATCGCGCGATAAAAAAAATATCGCCGTTAATCTATTCTCAAAGTTGGGTTGGGAGCTGGGTCTAAACTACGCAAGATATGATGACTCTCTCTTTGATATTTTAGCGCGGATGACGTATACCTAGTCGAATTGCACTGTAGGAGGCGAGAACGAGTCTTCAACTTCTGTGAAATTACCACATCAAATGAGACGTGCAGACATGGATGCAGTTATGAAGCCGCTTCAGGGCAGGTGCATGCGTTGCTAGACCCTTTTTACTGGGGCACGTGCCCCAGTGAAAATCTGCTGTGCCCCAGTAAAATCTCAAGTTTGAGTTATAATTTAATCCCGCAATAAAGACATTAAACTATATGCAACAACTGAATTGAAGCTTCTAAAAGCAACGCAGTTTATTGGAAGATTATGCACGCAGATAGGCTATAATCCATACCCACGCGCCTGTGTATTATACGGGAACGCGCACGTCGTACAGCATTTTGCGCAGAAGTAATTGGTTACACAAGTTTGTATAGTTAATTGTGTTGTAAATGCAATTGTCAAGCAGTTTGTGATGCATTTTGGAAACAGGAGATGAGCGCCTGGTCTAATGCGCCACCTGGCTTGAGAAACCCGTTCTCAAAGACTTTCTTTTAGTAATTATTTGGGTAGCACACATATTCTGAATGCCTTCAAATTAGCCATTTTAATCTAGATTAATCTAGATTAATTTCAAGATTTAATCTAGATGAATCTAGATTAAAAAAAATTATCTATGCCCACCACTAATAAATATATATCTATATATATATATATATATATATATACACATACATACATACAGGGACCTTTTATGATTAAATTGTATGTATGTATGTATGTATGTATGTAAATAAATATATATATATATATATATATATATATATATATATATATATATATATATATATATATTAGTGGTGGGCCGTTATCGGCGTTAACGTGCTGCGTTAACGTGAGACTTTTATCGGGCGATAAAAAAAATATCGCCGTTAATCTATTCTCAAATTTGGGTTGGGAGCTGGGTCTAAACTACGCAAGCTATGATGACTTTCACCTTGATAGTTTAACGCGGATGTATACCAAAGACTATAGAATATGGTCGCACGTTTATGTCTCCTCCGCCAAAACACAGACGGGATCACGTCGTCCTCCATTCATAAAAACCGAATCTACTATAGCACGAAATGCCACGTAAATTCGTCGTTTTTTGGATTCATAAATCAAATATGGTCTGTCACTTTCCGGTATGTTCCGTTTGCCTATGTATGAAATTCATACTATGAATGGTGGAGACGCGCTTTTACTACACGCATACTGAAACACACGTGACGCTCCCGGTAATTTTTGGCATTTGCATCTCACATGAACAGATAAACTCAATCTCCAAAACTGCTGTGAGTGTCACTTATACCGTTTCATTTGAGAAAACTCGCATCATGTCATACTGTATACACAGAAACTTCACGGCAACCTGTCAAAATAAAAGTACGGTGTAACATGTTTAGTCATTATTTGGGTAGCACACATATTCTGAATGCCTTCATCAGAATTCAAATTAGCCATTTTAATCTAGATTAATCTAGATTAATTCCAATATTTAATCTAGATTAATCTAGATTAAAAAAATTAATCTATGTCCACCCCTAATATATATATATATATATATATATATATATATATATATATAT